>NC_043750.1:26373602-26673602 GCF_902148845.1 Salarias fasciatus | reverse complement strand
GGTCACAACAGACAACTGCGTGAGTCCTGATCAAGCTTCATGATGACACTGTCATGACGTTTAGGTGTGTTGGAGCGGGAGTGCATGTGTCTGTTCTATATCATGTCTCTCAGGTATCTGCTCATGTCAGCCCAGGCATGAGGACAGTGATGATAATCCTCTAACTGCTGGCCCATTTCCAAACAGTTCAGTGTTATTCAAGTCCGAGAGTCATTAAGTAATTATGAGCGAATACGAGAGACAAACAGTGCTTTCACACCGCTGTTCCTGAACGGAATTCATAGATAATCTTCTATTTGCAAGGAGAAATGCTGCACTGCTCTCGGTTGATTCAACAAAACCATTTGAAGGCGCCTACAAATTAGATCAATTTCTCAGTTTATAAGCTGTGACACTGTGTGAAATGGGTTTTAGAAACTTGGCTTGCCAGCAAGTTTGAATGCTGAACGTCACTTTCCACTGAATTGAAGGTGATGATCAAAACAAAGACCTTCAAGATGCATCGATATCAATGATACTGTGTGTGGACGTAGGCCTGCATTTAAATTCCTTGAGAATGTTAAAACAGATATCTTTGGTCAAAAAAGGCCAAAATCACAGCATTTATCTGCCTTCAAGACGTCTTTCATGCATTCCTCCAACAGGCACCGACGCCATACTGGTTCGTATGAAAAATCACGTAACTGACCTCAGATGAAAACGTCTATCCGACTTATATTTCTAATTCTCACATTGACACACTCGTCAGCAGCCGGCGACAAAAGACTGTGATAATTACATAGCGGCAGATGGGAGACAGATAACCAAGGCCGTCTTCTTGTCTGCTTTAAATTATGTTGACGCCGTCGAGGAGCACATCAAGGCTCGCACTCTTCAACTCCTCAGTTCCGTCCATCACTCCACAGTGTTTATGACGGATGACAGTTTTTACACTCGTGCCTGCATCCCCAATAAAAAGACAGAAACGCATTATGACACGATTATATTTGCTTAGAAAGTGTAAAATGGTAGCTTGATGATGAAACGGCTTCTATAGCGCAGCGGTGGTCACACCAGAAATGCAAGAAAAAATAGAGTTTAAGACAAGCCCTCACACACACACGAGCGGCTGAATTTCAGAGTGGGTGTTTGCGTTTGGAGTTTGCATATTTGTGAATCTCATGTGTCCAGGTACCCCAGCTTCCTCCTACCATCCAAACCCGTTTTAATTGGAGGCTCTGAGACGTCCCCTGCCTTTCTCTCAATGCCAGGTGGGATCGGCTGCCCGTGTCTTTGATGGAGCATGGCCGGAGGCAGATTGATGGTCCTGCCACTCACATCAGAAGTCTCATGAGGAAACATCGACTTTGGGACGAAAGCTTTAAGGCATATTTTGCAACCTGGAATACAAACTCCTCTGCGCTTCAATGTTTTTTTTTTGTTTTTTTGTATTTATTACAACATCAATTCCTTTGTGAGGAGCAAAATCGGAATAAACGTGGCTGAAGGAGTTAAAAGGAAAAGAGGCTGCACATAATGAACAGGCTGGAGAGGTAAAAAGACGGAAGGGGTATGAGAAAATAATGGCGAGAGACGTGATTGATTAGAATCCTGATAAAACTTTCATATCCCCGGCGGTTAAATTGGGTAATGAAAAGAAACCCGGGAAGGAGGAGGTGAAGAAAAAAAAAATTTGCACTTGCCACTGCAGCGTAATTATAGTGACATGTTTCAGCTTCGGGTCCAGTCTCTCACATGAACAGTGTTTCCTCTGTTCCTTCGGCTCGCTCGGCCGCGGTCAGCTGATCCCAACAACTGCTTATTGTGGTTCCCGCAGCCTGCAGTCAGACGGGACATTACTCTCCACAGCCTTTCACAGAGTGGGTCTGTGTGGGAGGGTGTGTGTGAGTGTGAATGTGCGGGGATGTGCACACCACTGAGCTGGCAATGACCCAAGATATCACCAAAGCAATACACTACATTATGACCACTTACATAACCCAGTATCTTTTACATCCCTTTATTTTATCTTCTCTACTTTATTTTTATTATCATTATTTTTGGTTTTGTCACTCTCTTCTCCCTCTCTAACAATACATTTGTCATCTCACCAGGCTTGAAAACGCCTTTTGCGAGAGCTTCACACTCCGGTGTCGCAGCAGCGTGCATCGCCGAGACGGCGAGAGCTCTGACAGTTACTCTGTGGTTTTGAGAAATCGCATTAGGCCACGGAGGCGAAGGGAGCACGGCGAGGAAGGAGCTGCCTCTCAAGCGCGCTGCTGAAATCAACCACATCCTTTTGTTAACGTCGCAAGCTAAAGGCGGAATAAACTGAGCAGGTCCGCCGATGCAAACAAGGCGACGTGACTGCAGCGCCGTCAAGTCAAGCAGCCTCTCTGCACCAGACTACAATAGTCCTAATAAGTCAAGACTACTGGATATTCTGAGCAAAGCCTCTTATGTGTATATAATTTACCAAAGAAAATCTGGTGTTTTCACTGAAAACAACACTATAAATTTAGCATACGGTTCAGCGCGTCTGACAGTACTTTGTTCACATTTCCATGAAGCGGCTGGAAGCAGACAGAGGCAGATGGAGAGCACCAAAAAAAAAAAAAAATGTTGACACAGAAACTTTTAGTCCCCAACAGATTGCATTAAGGTCTGCCAGCACAGGCACATTTGAGACATGTCAGTTCAGAGCAGATGATGGATAAGCTGGGCAATTTGATCCCTCCATGTGTGTAAATGTGCGAAGGCACACTTGCCAACATCTTCCCCACCCCTCCTCATCCTGCATCAGCTCGTTTGGACGTCAACAGAAGCTGCTGAAAAACACGGCGGCGACCATCTATAACGGCTGATGACTTCCTTCCGGCAGAAAATATCAGCCAATAATGGAAAAGCAAAGAGGAGGGAAACTGATGGAAGGGAAGCGGGTGACTGATTAGTCGTCAGGAAACAGACGCAGTCCAGTTCGTCTTCATAGGATCATCGGATCCAGCGAGCAAAAGAGAGGAGAGAGCCGTCAGGAATGTGCAGTAATAACTGAACAGGATGAATATTTAAGCGGAACTTTGCTTTTAGGAAAAAGTACACAAATTTTATTTAAAATGTGACAGCTGTTTTTTTTTTGGTTTTTTTTCCATTAGACACTGAATTTAAAACTTAAAGAGTCAAATGAGGAAAAAGAAGGTAAAAGCCTGAAAATAACAGATAGAATAAGATTGGACTGTGAAAGGAAACTGGAGAAAAACTTGCTGCGTCCAACCAACAGTCACTGTTATAAACTATTATAAGTATTTTGTTAACAATCATTTAAAAAAATAGTAGCATTAAGTAACGGTGTACAATATCAGCATGTTTAACCTCGACAGTAATACGTGGAGCAAACTCCTTTTAGCGTCAACAGCATTTAAAATCTGATATCGCTGCTGAAAAGAGTAATTATTGACCTTTATATGCTTTTAGGGAACGTGCTGTGAATGCAAGATACAACTGTACTCGGCTTTACATGTTCGAGTGTCGTCCAGTCATCTCAGTTGGAATGTTTGTTGAATTGACAGCGCCAAAAAATGAAAACCATGAATCCATACTAAAAAACCAGCCAGTGCCACAACAAAGAAAACTTTGAGGTAAAGTAAATTAAGGCTCATTTATTTAATAACATCCCTGACTAATAAAAGCCGCTGTAACAAAATGATTGTAATTACAAACGCATCAGTTGATTATTATTTCATATTTTTACAGTCAAAGACAATTTCGATGTCAAATGCTTGAGTAGTGTTTTGATTCATCAAAAGTATTTGTTAAATTTTTGCAGTTTGAGACAATAACTGAACAGAAAGCTGGGAAAACCAGTTAGACACAGATGTAAGCATGAAATGAGGAGGCCGGTCCTGCAGGCTTGCAATCTTAGCTATAGAGCGCTTTATGCTTTATCCTTTATGCAGAACGCTGCAGAGAGCGAGAGGAGGCACGGGAATAAAATTAATTCCATGTCAGCTGAGCACGCTCGACAAAGCTTCACTGACATATTTACACGCCCTCAGGTTGCACAAACTTAAAAAGCAGAAGTCATTCACAGAGACTGGAGTGATTGAGCTCGGCGCTGATTCCCACACGCACCGCTGCGGCGCATCGTTCTTTGAGAGCGGCGTGACGCCATCTGTGAAGCATGTAAATACTCGCCGCCGCAGTGGCCACTTCTCCCACTTACGGGTTAACACCCCATGCAAACCATTTTCCAAGCACACGCACACACTCCCCGGCTGTCTGGCACAATTACCAAAATGCACACACAACACACACACAGTCGGCGCTGTCGAACGTGTCACCCTTTACTTTAACCGCCAGCAAGTCACGGCTGACACAAAAGGAAGAGTGCGGCCGCTGGTGCTAAATGGTGTGACGGGGAGGGGGGGGAGGGGGGGGGGGGGGAGAGATGGAGGAGAAAGATGAGGGTGATAATGCTAAAATTAGCCCTCTGTGAGAAAGTGACAGATGACCTCATGCTGGTTGTCACCTCGCCTCGCCACAGAAATCAGATCGTCTGGCAAAGCCCTCAGTCCTCCCCCCCCTCCTCGTAACTCCTCTCTTCCTTCTCTTTTCAATCATTTTCTTCTCTGGTCTCTCATCTCCTGCTCCAAAATATCCAAATTCCTCTCGCTGACGGGCTTCAAAATGACCAACTAATTTCATTTGGCGGAAGGAGCGCGACTGTTCTTCCAGCAAGTTCACTGATGTAGAGATCCAACAGAAATAATTCTTCTAAAAAAGCAATATTGGCTTTCTATTAAGAGTAACGCAGCACCAGATCTTCCCCTAGGTATGTCAGCAAATAAAGAGTTTCATTAAAAGAAAAAAAGTTAGTTGTAGTAAAGTTTATTTTTTTTCCCCACATCTCCTCATTTTATCACACCGCAATAAGGAAGCGCCTCACCGAGCAAAACCCGTTTCGTCGTCCGCTGTACGTTGACCTTTTCCTGTCCTCTTTATTGCGCACACAAATACACACAGGCTCCACATCATTATCACCTCACCACCTCCCTGAGCAAAGTTCATTTCTGTAAGGAGAGGCGGCGCTATATAAGTTCCACAATGCGGCAGGTATTTTCTAAGGCGAAGTCGCTGGAGGAAAAGGTCAAAGCTCCTTCAGGACAAAGCCGCCGTCGCACTCCTCTCCCGCCGCACTCTTCCTTCCTATTTTAAGGTGCCACTCAAGCCTTCGAGGCAAGAAGAGGCTTGGTTTCTTTGGGAAGGTGTGGCAATAAAAGCAGAGGCAGAAAATGGGTCAAAGAGGCTGTAAATGTGAGAATGTGAGGAAGGCTGTAGTGCGGCGAGGGTGACGTCGGAAGTCTTTAGCTGCAGGAGCAACAGAGATGAAGTGTGTGTGTCTGTGTGTGTGTGTTTTACATGTTTACATAAAGAGCTACTGCAGAGACGGAAACTAAATGAAGACGACAGAGTGCCAGCCAGGAAATGGCTGGATGAGCAGAGGACGGCGGTTAGAAGTGCTTCCAGATAAGTGGCAGCTTCAGAGTCAGGGGAAAACATGAAAGTTTTCCACGTTGCAATGCGTCCTAATATGAAGCGTCCTCTTTGATTTCACCTATCATGAGTTGATTCACCGACTGCAAAACAAAACGAGGCTCATTTGTCTTCATCCGCTGTTGGATTTGCAATCTTCTGCACTTGCACTTGGAAATGAAACTGTCTGGACTCATCCAGGATTGATCAAGAAAGCTCGAGTCTTGGTGAAATCGAGGCTGCAGCTGAGGACGGCACCTCAGGTGTTTATCCAGCTGCAGAGAAAATCTTTGACTAGTATGATCTATGAGGCTTGCACTTTGTAATGAGCTCAGGAGTGGACACAGGGACAAAATAAACCCAGATTTATCTGACATGTTGGATGAAATACACACAGAGGAGTACTGGGGCCGTCTTAGATTTATGAGAGTGTTCCTTGAAGATCTGGTGATTTCTAACCGTCTCTGGCAACAGTGTTCTTATTCTAGTTTCCCCTTCTTGATCGGTCTGTGTTTACATGCTGCTGCATGGAGGAAAACCATCACATCAGAGTTGGCTCTAACGGCTGTAAACGTTGAGGAAACACAGAACACATAGTTGTGTATAAAGTAGCTGTGTGAAGCAAGAACCGAGGGGACTCAAAAAGCAAGAGGCGGGGATTGATCGACGGGACGGTGCCAGCGTTTATCAAAGTGAAGACACTCCTCTTGCTTCCTGTTGCAACAGTGATGATTGCTGCAAATAGCATTTTTCCAAACTCCTCCCACTGGCACGCTTATATAATTGTGAGCATTCATGAAGCAGAAAAACTGTCACATTCGCACTGTTTCTCTGTTTACCGTAGTCATGTACATGTTCTTTAAATGGAAAAAAATAACTATTTTTATGTATGTGATAACAACAAAAGGCAGGGTTCCAGGTAATCCTCATGATAAATGTTAGAAACCAGTCATGCCAACTATAATAATTGCTCCTCTGGCAGCTCTCAGCACTCCCATTGAGTAAAAAGTAGTATTACATGTGTTGATAAAGCCACAGCTTGCTGCCAATTGACTTTATAAACAACAAGAAAAGGCATGACTGGGAACACGTGTCTTTCAGTGAAAGCCTGAGGTGAAGAGGTCAATCCACCGACCGCGGATACGGTCGTGACGCCTCAAACAAAGCTCTCGGCTTAAAGGAAAAGGGCCCTCAAAAGAGTGAACAGCGCTGCCACGAAAAAGAGAAAGAGGAGGAGGAGGAGGAGGAAGAAGAAAGCCCGCATAAAAAAGACAATAGGCTATTCTGTACCGTGCTGCTCTGATGTCATTTGGAAGATAAATGGGAAACGTGACCGTTTCCCTGCAGGAGCCGCAGGTGAAAGCAAATCCATAACGATGTGGTTCTGACAAGCTTCAAACGCTGATTAAATTTCATCAGCCGCGTTAATGTGAAGGAGAGACGACATGAACGGCCCCCTTTTCTCTCCTGTCTTCAAGCGTCAGTGGAATATATATGCTTCTCATTAAATTCACCATTAGAAGGTAAACTGAAGATGGAGGAGGATTGTGGAAAACTTCTAATTATTTCAAAGTTGGTATTAGTTTCCATTTTCTATCAGTCTGGCCTGATGAGTTTTTTTTTTTTTTTTCCCCACTTCTCACGTTTTAATTTAGTTTTTTTTTTTTTTTTTTAATCACATCAACAGATGAATAATGTGATTGCTTTCGAGATCAGTTGCTGATACAATTAAAGCAATTAATCACAAAGTCCTGAAAGAAAAATACTTGTATGTTCTATCTGCATGCCTGGAGGTTTTTTTTTTTTTTTCTGGCCACTCTGTTTCCTTCCTCAGTCCAAAAATATGCATTTAATGCACATATGTCGCTCTGAATTGCACGATAGGTGTAGCTGTCTTTCTCTGGAGATCTGACCACAGTGCAGCCCGTCTACACGGCTGGGATTAGTTCCAGCACCCTGCATACCTAACTTGGATAAAGCAGTGGATGGATAGATCAGTTATTATAGCAATTAGGCTCTGAGCCATGTGTGATACTGACAGAAGCAGAGGTGGACAAGTATTTAAAAAAAAAAAAGACAGAATAATAATGGAAGCTGATCAAAATTCAGTCGAGAGTTAACTGAAGCTGAAATGGAACAGAACAATTCCTAATCCTAATCCTCTGAATTCTTACACCGCTGCCAAATGCTTCACTGCAACCACACAGTTCACACTACAGGCCTGAAATGAGACAGTTCAGCCTGTAACCATTAAATCGTCATTGCACTGACAGCTGAGTTCTGAAGGAGAAAAAAAAAGTTTCTTATTTCCAAGTAATCCAATCTGGAATGTTTTGTTTGGCTTGAGAAGATGCTGATCCGACACTGCAACTAGGCAGGAGGAAGAAACTGAATTCCAGATATCCTTTTTGTGTGTTTATGGATGCATTCCTCCTCCATCACAAGGGGGTAATACAGGGACAACAACTGGACGACAGAATCAAGTTAGAATTGAGCAGCAGTTTTGTGTAATATTAATTAAAACATATGATATTCAATGGTATTTAGCATTGCAAGCGCGATATGACTTGCAAGAAATAACCAAACAATCCATCACAGCTCAGTCAGCCAGTCAACTTTGAGCTATTTAGTTTGGAACTAGTTTTACTCTCAATATGACCAGATTTTAACACAACAAACAAAAAACCATTACGTTTAGTTACAACTTATCAGTCCAGTCATTCACCTTCTAGACCACTTTTTACCCAGGAGGGTAGCAGGATGCATGAGCCAATCCCAGCAGACTACAGGTGAAGGTAAAGTTCAGTGTGGACGGGGCGCCAGTCCATCAGAGTGCAAACACAGAGAAAACTCCTGCACAAAGAAAAGCCCCAAAAAGCCCAATATGGACTCAAAGCAGGGACGCTAAAAGTCAAGTCATAACAATATTTATCAGGGCTTCAAAATTCCTTCAGTATTCAACCAATAAACATTAAACTATTTGAAGTAAAACAGTTATTTATGCAGAAGGAAATGCTTCTGTTATCATAACAGACGACACTGCTCTCATCAACCAACAAAAATAACCATTAAAAACAGTTACGTCATTTTTTTAAGGCAGAAGTTAAAAAAAAATCCAAACATTCTTATCGTGAGTTACAGTTATCTTGATTTTTGCAATATTCATTTCAAACAATTGGACCTATTGAGTTTGAAAAACACAAAAAACGGACCACAAGATATACAAGTTGTGGTCACATCATGAGAAGAAAACGATGAGGTGAGTTCAATACATACTACCCTTCAAACGTCAAGTTGTTCAACCAATGAGACCAGGAAGAACAAGCATGCAATTTTCTCTCAAGTGTCTGATGTGACATAAACATATCAATATAAGTCCTGTCACCAAAACAACACTGCAACACTCGGGGGGGAGAGAAGGTGAAATGATGAAGAGAAACATGAGCGACTACTGTGGCCTAGAGCAGGCAATCAATGAAAAATCAAACAATGTGATAAAAGTGATAACAGTCAGTTGAGTCCAGCATTCAGGAAGCATTTCATCAAACAATACAAACACAGGTTCATTTCTCTAATGTCTTCCACCCCACAACCTGCACATGTGTCTTCCTGACATTTTATTTTCCCTCCAACACAACAAGATCTCTGTTGAGGCAACAACAATGTTGTGCTCCATCAGCAGTAATCCTCAGCAGTGTGGATTAAAAAACAGGGATTATACAGTCATACAGACAGTAAACAACGGGGATGACAAGACGCTGTGTGCTCAGCGAGGGACGCACAGGGGCTGTCCACTTTGTGCTGGAAAGAGTGAAGCACACACACACGCACGGTCTTGTATTTCTATCCTTGTGGGGACCGTCCATTGACTCCCATTCATGTCTAGCCCCTAACCCTGACCCTTACCCTAACCCTAACCCACACCACAACAAAGCCTAACCCTAAAGAAATGTTTTTGCACTTTTACTTTTTTCAGTAACAACAACATGGTCAAGAAAACACTGTTTCTCCTACTTGGGACCGGAAAAAGGTCCCCACAAGGCACGTCGTTCCACGTTTTGCTATCCTTGTGGGGACATTTGGCCCCGACAAGGATAGAAATACAAGAACACACACACACACACACACACACACACACACACACACACACACACACACACACACACACACACACACACACACACACACACACACACACACACACTTTTTTGCAATGACACTCATTCATTTCCAGGCTCGCGCTGCCTTCTTTAACACAACCACTACTCAAAACATGCTTCCACCTCAAATGTCATAATGTCTGATTTGCATAACGGGGGAAGACTGCCGGTGGAGCAGTGGTGCAGTGGTTCGCACTCATATCTCATAACAAGAAGCCGGAAGTCTGGGCGGGTTTCCATGTTCACCCTGCACACGCATGGGTTTTCTACAGGAACTCCAGCTTTCTCCCACACTCCAAACACACGTGCTGAAGGGTGACAGCCCTCAGGTGTGACAGTGTGTGTCGGTCTTATCACCTTACGTCTGTCAGGACTGTCTCCTTTGCCGTTCCAGTGAACTTAATGTACAGACTAATTGTGCTGTCGTCGACTTGCACAACATTTTTAGGCAGTAGCAATGAAAAAATATTACATACACACACACACACACAAATGCACACACACAGATCACACAGCAACACTTTTCCTGGTTGAATAAACAGCTCCGGTTTCTTTTTTCCCCTCACATCATAAATCCACCATGACTCATTCGTAAAGGCCAAATACCAAATACTGACTCAGTGCAGACGGCCAGAAACACTCTCATCCTGCTTTGGGAGTTAATTTGCTTTTCAGTAAACCCAAGTGGCGGGTACAGAGAAACCAATGTATATGACCACTTATTAATAACGCTCTTGGTTTGTCAGGCCAGTCACTGCACATAGCATCATATATATTTCAGAATACTTAACAAAAATTCAAATCTAAAGCCCAACACAGCCCATCTGAGCAGCACAGAAGATTTTGAAGCCACTTGGGTTCAGCTTGGATTGCAAAAAGGAAAACAGCTTCATCAACAGAACATGTCATCATTGCGTGAACTGAAAATAACAAAAACACAATATAGTAAATATTGTTGAACGATCGCTTGGGGGCGGCAGCAGTGCGTCGTCTACCAAAATAATAAACTGCAGGAAATGTACAAAATAGGCCACGGCTACAGGTTTGATGTAGGTCAAACTATAGCATTGCGTGCTTCTCTGCATTTTCTCTGATTCTTCTACAACCCAGACACTCATTTATTAATTGTTAATTGGAGAAGCTAATCTGCCCTTGGGTGTGAATGTCTCTGTGGATGTGTGTCTGATCTGTGACGGATCGCTGACCTATTGAGGGTGTGTCACACCGCTGGGTTCTCTACATGCTTGTGTTGGAAAAACCTTGAGCAGAAGACCTATGGATACTTCAGTCAATACTTGTCTCACACACATTCCTGCAGCTAGACAGCAATCCGAAACACATGAATGCGGAGGATCAGATGACGTGAGGACAAGGGATCACGCAGCACTTTCTGTAAGCGAACACTCTCTTTCACTTTCTGACAGCATTACCGTTTTGTCAGTGCCGACATCCGATATGTGAGATAGTGCATCGGCGAGAGATCATCAGTCTAGACTAGGGTACGCTAAGACAGCAACTTTCAGATCAGTATTCCCTCCAACAGATTTATTCCTGTTTGACGGAGCCGTTTCCTTAAAACTGTTTGACATTTACTGTCAGTGAAAACAAACCTCCGTCCCGTTTGCTTTGAAGAAGTCAGTTAAAGCAGCATCTACTTTCAGGCGTGAGGAGACGTGTCAGAATGTTCCTCCTAGATATCATTAGCGGAACAATCACAGACACCTGAAGTTTGAATTCTTCAAATCAACAACAGGTGGCGACATGATATTCTGGCCCAACTCCTGAAGACAAACCATCAATTTATACACTCACTACTAGCCACTTTATTAGGTACACCTATTATCTAGACGGCGTAAACATGAAAGAATGGATCGTCCTACCTGGAGATTGTGGGGATAATTTTCTTAGTAAAATTTGGGTCCTTCAACATCAATCGAGGGCCATTTAGCTGCCAAAGTCTACCTTAATATTGTTGTTGCTCATACTCATCCCCGTGTAACCACAGAGAACTATCTGATATGGATGTGCAGCCGACAAAAACTGCAGCAACTGCTCGATGCTATCAGGTCAGCGTGGAACACAAGGTCTGAGAAATGTTTCCAGCACGTCTTGAATGTATTCCACACAGAATTAAAGAAATTCTGAAGGCAAAAGCAAATAAAAAAACAGACCAAAGCGTACTTGATAAAGCAGCTGGTAAGTGCACGTGCCTGTACTCAATAATAATGAATGTTTTGGCTCGGCGACTCGACGAAACCGACATTACGGATTTAATGTTGCAGAGTTCAAACAACCTTCGCTTCTTGTAAAATCTATTCAGCCTTGAGCGCGATCAAACCGGCTCAGATTTGAGTTTCAGAAGGCGCATTGGAGATATTGATGACTGTTTGAAGTAGCCTTATAAATATGTAGCTGTTGCAGCGATGTTGTGCAGAGAGTGTGAGAGGTCGTGTGTCGTGTGGCTCGAAATCAGCAAGTCAGATTCTTGAAGAAGATCTGATTTGTGGTCGTACCATTTGAAATAGCTTGCTTAGTTTTCAGTTGTTTTCCATTTCTTTTCCAACAGTCTGAGGAGCCAGCATCATGATTATCATCGCATTGTTAGAACCTGACATCTTCAGTGGATCGCCACTTACAGCCAGTGTCCTCTTTACCAGCCAATGAACAATTGTTTTGCATTAAAAAAAATTCCAGGTATTGCACTTAAATTTGGTGGCTTTCATGAATCCAGTTCACTGAAAAAGCAGAACAGAACAACAACAGAAAACAGAACATTTTCTCCATGTTAACAGTAGCATTAGATGGCAAAAAGGTCACTTTTAGCCACAGTCACAGAACATTTATATTGAGGGAAAAGCCTTTCTTTCCCAATGTTTACAGTATTACGTCGGCTTAAAGGCACTTAAATCTCCTCTTGTCTTTTTGCAAATGGATTATAAAACACTTTGCTGTCTGTGGCAGGATTAAATAGGCAAATGATCTGTAAGTGGCACAAAGGGAACTTTGTAATTTTAGAGAGTGAAGGAATTAAGGAATTAATTATTTACAGAGGACTGGGTTGTTCTGAACTTTTTGTTCACAAAGTGGTGAAAAACAACAGTAAGTTTATGAAATGTAAATAAAAAGAAGTGCAATACAGTCCTATCTTTGTGTTATTTTATCTAATTATTAGAGTATATGTTTTTTTTCAGGAGTCACAGCAGCTGTACAGGAAACTCTTTCTGATTTGGTGTTAATCAAAAATGAACAAATCATTAACTTTCATCATTTCATCATTCGTTTTATCATTGTGCACTTTATAAATGGTTTACTACTATCCGAGCAACGGTTTGGTCGTCACACAAAACCTTTGCTTGTTCGGTCTGAATCTTCTTCAGAGGCTGAATCAATAAGGAGCGTCTAAGCTGACCAAGCAAAGGACGAAGTATGTCTGAATTGTTGGCATTATTGATTCATCAGTCAATTATTTTCACATCAATGGGTTGTTTGACTTTCAAAATGCCGATTGAGCAAATGGACTGTGAGAATGCAGATGAAAGAATCCTGAAAATACTTACATTTTACACTTAAACCTAAGAATTTTAGATTAAATGTAGAAAACAGATTTAAAAATGATTATCAATTAACATAACAGTTATTGATAATTTTCTCTTGAATCCTGCATGGTTTTGTTTTCCACCAAATACTTGAAATCTGTCATTTTGACAGAGCCATGAAAAATTAACTATAACAAACTATTGAAAATACACATATAGCAAAAGTCATATTTCTTTGCATTGTTCTGTACATTCATAGTCTGAATTTAAAATGACAACATGAAAGAAAACTGTGATTACATGAAATGAATTATCAAAAACGGTGTCAATATCTCATCAAAACAATTGACGGCTGTCATTATTTCATACTTGGGGACACCTGAAATCATGGAGGCCGAGTTAAAATACTTTAATTTTGAGTAATAATTTTACCGTTTACAGGACAAAAGGGTGCTGAAAGTTGATTATATATATCACATAAAAACATGTCATACTGTAATACAAAAATAGACATTTCAACAAACTTCATGAAAACATAATATAATAAATTAGAATTACATATAAAATATATCAATTACATCCATTAGCTCTAAATTTGTTGTTTTCTTTCATCGTCCTTCAGTATTTTTTCACATTATTTTTAATTTTCTGGACAGACTCAAATGCTGAGATCTGCTGTTAATAATCCTATCCATCTAAATGACACACAGGATTTGATATTGTCCCAAAAAAAAAAAAAAAATGGTTATTGACTGAAAACATTCTGCAAAACATTCATTAAGTGCAACCTCTGTTGCAATGAGCAGCTTCTGCAGAGCTGAGCGACGCCACATTGTTCAGGACAGCCCTCCTCCAGGGTCGGGATTCAGCTCTGTGAAAGACTAAGATCCCTCTGAATATTCATGACACCGGATTCTTCAATTTATTCAGTGTCCAGTGTGTGGAAAATGTGGTAGGACGGCCAGATAATCACAGGCTGATTAGTAATTCAGATCATTTCATTCTCTCTCCCGAGCGAGCGCTCACCATCTTATCAGCATCAATTAATAGATTCTGTTTAACTGAGTGCAGCTTATAGAGCGACTACAAACAAGGCAGGCTTTCTGGAAGGCTTTCCACACGAAATGCGAAAGATCGGCATGTCTGCCATGTTTGCAATCGAGCAAATGTTCCAAACCATTAAGAAAATGTGATTTTGTGATGTTTTGCCAAACAACAAGCAACTCGATCAATGATACAACAGATTCTGGTGTACTCTTTTAAAAAAGGGGGGTCAGGCTGGGAAATTTAAAGTGAGAAGCTTTCTTGTTTTTAGTGAATATAAGATCTTGTCTCAGGAATTATTGAAGCAAAATGCCGTTTAACTTGTTGCATGTTGCAGGAGCCTCTGGGACTGTCAAATATTCTGAACTGTGAACACAAATTGCTGTTTTCACATTAAAAGACATCCTTAGCAATTCACACAAAATCATATCGGCAGCTTGTAAAATGCAACAGCAGCAATACTGTTATTGATCCTTGGATCAAAATGTTAAAAACTATTGGGCTTCAGCATGTGTGATTGATCTATTATCATAAAGTACAGAAAACAGATGGAGCCGCAGCATAAAAATACCTGCTGAAAATCCTTCAAAGACACATTCTGTCCTCAAAGAAGCTGATTTTTGTTTAACAGACCACAGAGATTCCAGTAAATTCCACCAGATTGTGACGGCTGAGCAGAGGCTCTGATAAATTAAACTTAAAAAAATATGAGGAAAATCTTAAAAACAAATCTATCATCAATTTATTTTTCATCGGTGTAATTTCACAAAACACTATTTGGATCATGAAGCATTTTCCGCCAACATGAGATGACAGACGAAGCGAGGATTCTTCTATTTCTCCTGAAAGTCACATCGAAAATGCTTCGCAGATGATAGTGAACATGGGAAGAAACATTTAGCATTTTGTATGTGCTTTATATGTAACCGTAAACGGTTTATACAACACTAAACGGTGTTTCCTTGGCTTTGCGCTGTGTGAGTCTTCTTAATTTTTTTGGAGCTGTGTGACAAACCGGCTCAACCTGCGTGGCAGTAAGGGAGATCACCCAAGAAACTGAAACCCCAGACATGTATTGCAACTAAAGAACCAAACATTCAACTAAACTACAGACCCAAAGATGGAAAAGTGAAAGCAAGAGCTTCAATGGACCAGCCAGAGAGGACCAGGACTGCCTTCATTTCCAACTAAATCATTTTAAAAAGTCAATAGCAACAAAGTTTGTCTTATTTCATTCGGCTCTATTCTCAGATGGGATTCAGTTTTTTTTTTAAAACAATTACTTTAAAACTCTGAACAGCGAAAAAAATTGGATTCTGAGGCACCAAAGAAGCTGTAAATGCTGTAATACCCTGAGTCGACTGTTGTTGCAGGTTTAAAAGAGTTCATTTGGGAAATTAGTCTGATTGAGAAAAACTGTAAATCAAGGTCAGGGACGCTCCGCCCGCTGCTCGTCTTTATGTATTCAGCTGCTTGTTTGCTGACGTTCTAACGGTGACTTTTGATCTTTGCGCAGAGCTCAAGAGGTTGCTGCTGCAGCCACCAAAATCTCAACAATGGATGGAACACCTGAAAATCACAGACAAAGGGCCTCTTCCAAAACAACCGTTCCATTTTCTTGCCACACAACGAAGCTCAATTGTATCCGATTAGAAAATCTTCTTCCCACGCTCTTGACATTTTCGCTGTTGAAAAACGTCCCGTCTTTGCCGAATGGGATCTTTGTGTGAGCAGGGCGGGGGTAAACGGCACCGGTCTGCCAGCCGACGTAATCACTGGAAAGCGAGAGGCCCACATCTGGAAATGCGAGTCTGCCCTTTCCATCCGAGTTGCCTTTTGTTCTTCAACCAAACCCTTCCAGAGCTCTTCCATTAGATAATGCCGTTATCACAACAAAACTCATGGCAATTAAATGCAGATTATGCTGTAATTCAGAGCCTGGTGCATTAGTCTGCGCTCCATCATGGAGCTATCTAATACACCTCTAATGCATCCAGGCAGTAATATCCCTCTCTAATCCTTGGTAATGTTCAGTGAAGCACCTCCCCACGGATTAACCAAACCCTCTCAGTTTTAAAAGCATTCTGATCCGTAACCAAAGCGGCGTGCACCTCTGGAAGGTACACCTTTCAATAGGTTCAACCCGTGTCTCCCAGAACAAAAAAAAAAAAAAAAAAAAAAAAAAAAACAGCATTTTTTTTTTTTTTTCAAGCAAGCATTATTCCCTCAGCAATAATCTGCCGCAGAGGTCAGCCGGAGTTGAAATAGTCTATCCCTTTTACGCTGAATCCCACACAGGTTCACAAAGGTTTATCAGCATTAGAGAAAAGTCTTTTCCATTTGACCCACCTGTGCATAAGGATAAAATTAAAGCAGGACACCATATTGTCACGAACCAGCTTTGCTCTTCAGCCTCCACTATCTTCTTTCCCTCTTTGGAAACCATTTCAGTGGTTTGTAATCCAGCACATTTGGTGCAAAATAAGGCCTAAAATTACAGCAGGGTAACTGCCAAAGTGTGTTTTGGGACAATGTTTTGAAGATATATTGTCCTATTTGCATGTTTTCTGAATTAAAACTTCCACAGTGGACTAGTTGTTGAATCATTTTTTAACATTTCTGAAGTTGGATATTTGTTCACTTTGAGGCTCAACACAAAACCTGAAGCATATCTAGCAGCAGTTTATTGTTTTTAATTACATTCATCAAATTTTCACAAATAACTCCAACCAGAGACTGAAAATCAGAAGCGTCTTTTAGCACATCTACAACACTGGCAAATCAGAGAGTCGCAAACGGCACAGTGACGGCACAACTCACAAATCTCCCAGAAAACAGCCTGTATTACAACATGAGAGTGGAAAAACAGCACATACTGGGTTCATAAAATGAAATAAACTGGCTTCCACATTATCTATACTTACCCAGATTGCATTCATCTGAACATTGCAAAAATTATATTCATCTGGGGCCAGCAACTTTCTTGTTGCTCAGAAGACTTTCTTTGAAATCACAATTTGCAGTATTCACCAACCTGCTGTCGCCTCTGGGGCTCACGTTATATCGGCTGTTTACTCATCATCACAATCTAATTGATTCGGTCAAATAATCCAACAGAGCTAAAAGTCAGAATCGCTTAAAAATAGCTTTATAATTGTAGGTTTTTCATTGCTGGTTGAATTTTTATTAAAATAACTGATTCCTGGCAGCTTCCTATTCTGGCATTTTTAATTTATTATTTGTTATCCAGGCAGCACAAATAAGGAAATGACTAACCCCTTCATGTTTTGTTGGATGCTGTCCCAGATGTTTCCCATATGAAATGTAGGCACAGCTGTTTTACACTGTGGCAATGCTGTTTTTTTTTTTTGTGTTGTTTGTTTAGTTTTTTTTTTTTCAAAGGTTTGAGTATAATGAAAAAACAGGACACCCAAATATAAATAACTCGAGAGCAACTGTTCCCCACAGGAAACATTAAACCCACCATGATGACGGTCAAAAGCCAGAGAACCACATTTGTTCATTTAACCGGAATCATCAGAAGCTTTTTGTGCTCATGTGACCTCTGAATCACAGAGCGATGGGAATAAAGCGTGCAAAGAGAGAGGAAAAACAGATAAACACCTATAGCTACGGCCGACCGGTTGGAAATAACACGTTTAACAGTCATTAACGGAAAGAGAAAACAATATTTACATCACATCGCACACATGAAAAACTGGGCCAACACAATGCCAAAGTTTAATAGAAGTAACTGTTTCTGGTTTAATTACTTGTATAGGTCATGAATAGCATTAGGTTTTTGTAAACACAATTACTGTTGCAGAAAACATTTCAGATGTTTCTGCAACATCTCGATGGCCGAAAAGGACATCTTCAGTTTCGTCAAAATTCAAAACAAAATGTGCAGTTTTGCTCATTTCACCCAGATGCATCGGGTGCCACTTTTTGAAAGCTTGTAAAAAGATCTTAAAAAAAAAAAATTACAAAGGACTTTTTTAAATAAAATGATATTTAAAGGTGCCCATTCATATTATAATGAAAGAAAGAAACGGAGGAAGGAAAAGTGCCTTTCTCTACAGGCAAATATTGATTCCTGCTCCAAAAATACAGGCCTAATTGGGATTTTTATTTGTCACTGTTGTGTGAACTCACTTGAAATGCACCATGTTTGTGCTTGAAAGCAAAACCGAAAGTGTCTGAAGTGGTTTACCGCCAGATGGGAAGGCTATCCGTCTGCCGGCCGGACTGAGACTCAGTGGGGCTTTTGAAAAAAAATTTCCATTTCACTGTATCCAAAAAGACGAATATGACGAGATGAGCCAAGTTTACTTTTGTTATTTTGCTTTCAGCAAGATTAATGTGAGAAACAGTGTGATCTCCGGCTCCAAAATGTAAACACATACATTAAACTGTCCTATATATTTATTGTCATCCACAAAGATATCTAAATGTTTAAGTGAACTGTGAACTTCCTATTAAATGTCCTATATAGTTTGGCCTGTTTGTACGGTAAACATGCCATGCACTCTGTCGGGTTTAACTCACTGTATATAAAGCACTATTGCTTCTCACATTTTCAGCAAGTCAGTCCACCGTAATCCAGTAAGTAGTGGGGGACGGAGCATGTCGTACGGCTGACAACGGGTGAAAGGTGGTTTACAGCCTGAATAGGTCGTCAGTCCGTCACCGTTCAAACAGAGAGACAAATAAACAGAGCCATGCCAATGAGCAGCCCGGAGTCGTCAATCAAGCTGACAGGCATGGCTCGACTTGATGCAGGAAGCTGAATTATTCAGAGGAGGCGCATGCATGCAAAGGGAGAATATGCAAACCAGAAAGGATAACAATCACACCACCCAGCGTTCACAAAATAACATCAATTAAAAGATTCTAAAACATGTTTTGGATATCCATCAAATACTGTTTTTGGGATCTATTCCAACCACAAGTATAAAACAAACACTGCTGCATCAAAGTGCTGTGAACAAATAGGCATACAAAGCATAAAGGTATGAGCAATGAAGCAATAAAAATACAATAAAAACAATGAAGACAATAAAATGGTGACACTCAAAACAGGAGCAGAGTCTCAAATTAAAAGGCAAGGAGTATAAATAGGCCTGAAGCTTAGTTTTAAAAATGGAGAGTGAAGAGGCTTGTCTGATGCTCACAACTTAGGGGCGATAAAAGAAAAAGCTCTGTCCCCTCCGAGCTTCCGTCTGGACCTGGGTACCTCCAGCTGACATGAGGCATCAGCAGGAGTGAAGGAGTGAAGCAGGGGTAGAATCTTAAAAAGAACTCTAAACTGCATGGGCAGATGAATAAGCTAGAAATGGAAACTATAATCGAAAAGCAAGTAAGACAAATAAATTCAGATTATACAGCGCACACTATGTATGGATTAAGCTGAGCACTCTCAGAAAGCAAATACAGACAGCTGCATGTAAGTAACTCTTAAGTTAAACCATTCTGCGTTAAATCTTGTGTGTCGCTCAGTCATTCCCTGCATTTGTTTGTGTAAACTGAAGCAAAAAAGCACACGGACAACATACGGTGCATTTGGCCAGTCGGCTTAGCAACACGCATGCGGCTGTAACTACTCGTGGTGACCGAGACGATAGAGTCCAATGAAATTTATCACCATCAGGATTACTCGGCATTCTGTAATCCATGAGTGATTTCAGGGAGATGTGGTAATTTTTTTCTCTGTAATGTACCGGAGGGGGGTTCACGCAGCCGCATGAGGAAAAAAAAAAAAACAAAACATGGCAGCTTGTTTAATCAAGAGGGAAAAACGGATGCCACGATGGAGAGATGTGAAGATGGGAACACTTCTCAGCCACCTATCATCCAGGATGTTCCAAAAGACACTACAGTTGAGTACCTGACTGATTAGATGCTGTTTGCATCCTCCGCATGAGTTGAAGCAGCTCCCTGTTAGGAAAAGAGTAACGCCGATTCGACAACACAAAAAAAAAAATGACAAAAATATGTCTTCATGCACAGGACACGCAGCAGGAAAGAGTTCATGGAACTTTCAATAGATCAGCTTTTGCTGCGTCACATTACGAGTCGAAACTCAGCCAGATGTACTGTACATGTTTAAACCTTTCCGCTGTAACCAATAGCTCGCTTTAAATAGACCATTTACCCACACATCAAGTGAAACCAGGAAACAGCTGTGACATGTCTTTACATCAGCTGTTTCTAACTCGCGTCGAAATGCATTCCTGTCATGCGAACTGGGCTGTTATGAGCCTTCCATTCAAGTTTAGCGTTTGCATGTACTCCCATCATCCCAAAACAAGCATTTTGGGATACTGAGTCAGTCCGAACTGCCCTTACATTTTAGCGGAGCGTCTCTGTGGTGGACAGAGTGTGCTCTGCCTTCACCCATAATCAGCTGGAATATCTTCCAGAGCCTCATGACCCTGTATGAGAACACAGCACAGAATACAGATGACTCTATCCTTCGTCTCTTTACGTCCTGGGGGACTTGACGGGATAAATACTCAAAGTAAATCCTCCTCAAAATGCAGTTATGGATCCACATCCATATGTGAGACCTACGTAAAATCAATAAACCCTGAGACTGCCTGGTGTACGGATGATGACTATATGGAAGTTCGAGGTCTGCATTAACCGACAAAGGAGAGAAGCCAGCTTAGGAACTCTGCAGCCTGCCCACTCTGCATGCACACAGATGTGGGATTTGTGACCCTGCTGACGTTACACCATCAACTGAGAAGAGCTATGAAGGATTGTTCCCTGTTGCTCACATCCAGCCCAAAAGTTAATCCCACTAAGCAGGCACACTTCCTACGAGCAAATGACAGAGCAACAGGTGGCCCATTCACAAAAAAATAAATAAATATATAAACCCTCGAGACAAAAACTGGCTTCCTGAGTGTTTCATTCAAGTTGAAAGCTCATGTTAATCTCCCATTAGGACACCGGTGATACAATTCTGTCCCTCAAAACATTAACAGTCCCAAAGTAGATTTAACAATGAAACCACAGACGTGGCTTTAATCACCTAAATGGATGATTCCTAAAAAAAACATTACAAATTCCATCATGAGGACAGATTAATGGGTCAAACCAGCCTACCAACCAGAAATAGGTTCATGCTGAAAGGACACTGTGTCTCTATAAGGACAATGGACCTCGACACTAGGATTCATGCAAATGCACTCGTTACCATTCCGTCGTTTCCGTTTCTTCTGAGCTTGTACCTCTAAAATGGACTCAGTAAGGCCAACAAACTGCAGAGATAGCAATAGCAGCAGCGAGAAAGGAAGGAAGTTACAGTCCCTAATGGAAAAGCGTAATGGTTTGTGGCTGAGCTGTATTATGTTAGACAGCTCACGGCCTGCAGCGTTTTCAGACTCCTATCCCAAAGCGTTTTCTCACTGACTGCAACAAATTTAAAACAAACCTCCACCCGGGAACTCCAGTGTTTGGTTTTGGTATCATTTCGTGGCTGTTAGGAGATACATCTTTACCAAAAGTCTCCCAAAGAAAAGAAACGATCCCCCATACGAGCGACGACAAATGGAAAGATGATAACCATTCCTGACAAGCCAACGGGGAGATTCACTGTACAGCAGAGACTTTGACGCGTCATTGGTGTATCTGCATGCTCTCAAGCTGAGTTCATTACGAGCAACTTACCAGACGCTTCCTCCGCTCGAGGCCCCCCGAGCGAACGCAGAGCAGACAGCGCAGCACGGAGCAGCTGGCAGGACAGTCCCTATCACCTGACTCTACATGGGCATACTGTCAATACAAATTACTTTCCAAAGCATCAGAACGGATAAACACACCGTTACGAAAAACTCTGGCTCACTCAAGATTGTGTTTCATATTCAAGATTTAGGATCTGCATTTTTTGGGGGGGGGCGTAGGAGTGTAATCTATTCACAAGAGAAAGCCTGGGAAAAAATGCATTAGAAAGCCCACATGCAGTAAATTGTTCTCCATTAGAAAACGCTAAATATGAAGCAATAGAGAAGTCTACCAGCTGGCTTCTGTCCTTGATACATGATGATTTATAAGTTCTTTGGATGCGATCAAGCTATTTCAAGGGCTTTGTTGACTGAATCTGGAAGTTTATCTTTTTCTTTTTGAATAGGAGAGAGTAGAAGGAGGTAAAGTGTATAACTTAACCCATCTCCACTCCTTAAAACCATCTTCCTCACACTTTGAGTACGAGACACACGAGGTGACTGTGTGCTTTGGGAGCTACAAAAAGGAGCCCGGCTTTGTCAAAGTGGGAAATGCAACTTGGTAAATCAAGTAAGGTGATTTGGTTCACAGGGTTGGGATGAGCACTGCTGATATTTAGAACTTGTCCGAGTGGAGTCTGGCTGTGTCGAAGTGGAAACTGATGGTTGTTGGAAGCCAGAGATCACTGTTCAGTATCTTCAAAATGTCAGACCGACAAGTCAAAACACAAATGAAAGGAAGTTCCCAGAGACATGTGAGCAATCATTACTCATTGGTCTAAAGCGAAGCTGTATTTCACTGAATACTGCTCTACTTCTTGTGTTTGATTGATTTACTGAGGAAAAAAATTGTGTTTGTCAGTATAATTTAGTCAAAACAACACAAAGATGGGTCTCATGAACATCAGTCTACTCAATAAATTCTTTGATTAAAATAATGGCAGGTAAAATTGATATTTTTCTGGATAAACTAATAAACATGGAGATACATTTACAGAGACAGATTTTTTATTTGGTAGCTGGTAAAGTCCAAAAATTCAGCTGAAAGAGAATGGCACAAAGACAGGATTTAAATTACTTTAGAAACATTGTTTTTAATCGTCTGTCTTTATTATATTGAGCCTCTTTGGCATAAAATAACAGAGTTTAAAGGGTTTACTCTGAGTGTGCTCTGTATTTTGTAGAGCAGTAAAAATAAAGGCACTTTAAGCTCCACAATCATAACACTTACGCTAATAAAACCATTGAATACCTTTGGACGTAATGGGAAAACAGACAATCAAATAATGCTTTATCCTGGTTATTGATTGTATTTAAAATAATGTTTTGGCAGTGAGGTCAAATCTTAGCCAGGTTGAAGGTTGCAAGTCCAGAAATTTCAAAATGTGCTAATAAGTGCTTTGATGGAGCTTCACCTGACAATGAGCGGCAGAGAGACCTGACCACGCAGAGTCCCAGTGACATAAGCCTGACAGCAGGAGCGCGGACGTCATCCCACCTGCGACTGCTCAGTCGGTCCCCTTCCTGCACTCAAATCTCCTTATCAAACTGTGAAACAGATTTAGGTTACATCATGTCAGCGTGCAATCAGGAACCGGACAAGGCTCTATTATCTCGCGACATGCAGGTGTCAGGGGATACGTTTCCCTCCACGCAGAAGCTGAAGGACACGCTCTGCATCGATGTGCGGCCCGGGTCTCCATGGAAGCCCAGAGTCTAATCTGATCCAGATTCAGGCGCCAAAGAGAGAAAGAAGAGCCTGCAGCAAGGGAGCGGCAAACATCCAACCACCATTTCAAATATTGACATATTTTACTGAACACTGGTTCAGTCTGAAGGCCATAATTATCATGAATGCTCATTCTGTAAGCGCCGGCATTTACATATTCCAACAGAGCCTGTCTGAGCTGACAAACATGACAGACTGCAGCATTTCTCCACGCAAACATTACTTCATAGCGTGCCAAAAAACATCTGAACTATGAGGCATGCTGTGAACGCAGTCGTTTCCCTCAAACGCATAGCGGAGATTCATGTGATAAATAATGCAGGCCGTCATGATGGATTTAGTCTAATCTTAATGCTGCTGGTCTGAATTGATTCTTGAGACACAGGAAGAGAGGCGAGAGGCTTTCAGGGAAACCCAAAATGTCTCAACAAATTTACCGTGTAATTCCGTCTGTGGTCGCAATCAAGTGTTTACAGAGAACTCCAGGTCATGTCTAAGGTTACAAACAAAAAACAGGATGTTTTATGTATTTAGAATGTACATGTTTGCATATACGCTACTTTATTTGATCCAGTTGTTCACGTTTGAAGAATGAAGAGTGACTGAAGCACTTTCTCAGTGTGGGTGACTTACAACGGAACAACAGCACCTGAGCGTCTGCAGAGCAAGCGCAGAGGAAACACTGGTGAAGCTGGTGGGTGGCTGCTCCCACTGAGGAGAAACAGTTTGGCTTTCCACTAAAGTCGAATTCACAGCAAAACACTGCGAGTGTTTTTGCAGATGCATCAAACAGATGGGTAGAGAAAGTAAAGAAGACTTTGAAAACTTTCCATGGCGAGCCAGTCAGCCTGAAGCTTGATGGAGGGTGTTTTCAAAGTTACACACCAAACCGAGAACTTTTTGGAAGGAACTGTCGAGACGAGGTATTCTGGACTGATTTGAGAAGCAAACAAACAAGCTGGGAAGAATTCCACGCATACCGACAGGATCCACATGCAAAACCTCTCAAGCTGAGTCACTAAATTGATAACATCTGCAGAACATGTGTCCCAAGATAAAGGCCTTATGTAATCCTTCAGCGGCCGTTTAAAATGACAGAACAAGTGTCCTCCCATAAACACGACGCACAGCAGTGTATATCTTCAAGGGACCGTGGAGCAACTCTAAATATAGCCTTATGATGAACTCTGCCCTCTTCCCCTCTGTCTCTTAAACACACACACACACACACATAAACAGGCCATCATGGGTCGTCTCTGCTTTTCGTCAATCGATCTCTGTCTTTCTAGTGTCTCCATGCCGATCTGGTTCAATGGAGGAGCACAACCAGGCAACATCTGAAGGGAACGCCGAGTGAAAGCTGCAAATTTCCTCTATTCGCCAGAACGAGATGAAAGGCCTGAATATGGGAGTGTGCGGAGCGAAAGAGGGACAAGAGGGGGCTGCGTATGAGCAAACCCAGGGCCCTGACACCCGGGGCACCGTGGAGGGCAGAGCTCTGAGAGAGGGCGAGCAGAAACAAGTAGAAACGACTGAGATGACAGGGACAGAGACGCTCCACGGTCGCAGCAGGAAATTCAGCTGTTAGCATCAAAGCTGCTAATAATGAATCTGGGCCTTTGTTCTGAAGTGCGCCGCCGCTCAGAACAGAGAGCGTCGGCACAAACAAAGTCGGCGTCGCTTGAAGGTAGCAGAGATAAAGCGACCGATGCTGCAGGGTGGTCTGTGGTTTCACAGCCCTCACTGAAGCCGACGGTTCAAGCGGAGTACAAGGACCACAGGGGTCTCGCTTCTGAGAGAGGACATTTGTGACAATCAGTCTTTAGAGAGAATGTGTGTAATACAAGAGACTAAGCACGCCGTACTTTTATATTTTAAACAAATGCTGCATTTTGAAGATTAGTTGATTTTTGTAATCATGAAGACAGGAAGGAGAAACAGCTGCTGCTCTATTTGCGTGGCATACGTGTGTTTTCTAATGATTTCACCATAACGGCATCATTCGCTGCGGCATTCATCGGACACGGTCTATTTTCAGGTTTTTCGTGTGTCAGAGGGAAGGATGTTGTTTATCGTAGGTCACGTAACCCCCCGGAGAGGTGGAAGCAGCGACCACTTTCCGTATGAGGCACAATCTGTCAGAAAACAGAAGTGACACCCCTGAACGCTCGCCGCGTCCTCCTAATGTGCGTGGTTTCACGACCGTGTTGGACAATCTGGATTTGTTAACCAGCCCAGCAGGCACCAATAAAACCCACCTAGGATTTAAGATGAGTGACTCACACGTAATCCGTCTTCTCTTTGTGGCTCGTCCTGACAGTTGACTGGTGGAGCATTGAAACGGGTTTGAATACACCTTTAGCATATAGAGCACTTAAATCAAGCAGAAAAACATTCACTGGGGGAATATTAGTTTGAACAGCTGAAAACTGTGCAAACAAATGACAAATAGAAAAACACACAAAGAACTGTAGGAATTCAAAGGGGCTATAAACAAACACCGAGGTGGATGTGAACGAGGATATTTGGATACTGTACAAACAACGAAGCGACACAAGAATAATGAAACCATTGTGCATCAATAGGAGGGACTGTTAATCTGCCTTTGTCATTGTTTCTTCTAACACTGATCGAAGGGACGAAAGAGGAGCAGTCGGTAAACGTATCACTTACAGTATATTTTGATTTGAGCTCTCAATACTGGCTTTTACAATAATACACAATAATATTCGTGTTGTTTCAGTTATTTGGAGTAAAAATGCTCTCGATACACACAAATAAAGCTCAGAGGGTCGCCAGCTTTGCTCTCTGCACTCTGTCACATCCATCACTTGATGTCATGGACTCTTCACCCTTGGGAGGTGGACTTTGTCCAAAACAACAAGGCTCTTAAGCTTCTAGAAGCATGACTGAACAGCAGAAATCCATCTGTCTATAATAAACAAAGAAACTGGTTGGTTACTATAAAGAAAAATATCACACATGCACAAACCTATGAACTGCCTCGACTGCGTTACAGACAGTAGTCTGGGTACAGACGGTTAGCAGAACTTCTGTTCAGCTTATTTCATGCTGTCCGGCCTCTGAACCGGACGTCTGGAGCTTTGCGGTGGTAAAGTGGTCATCCAAAGAGGATCTCTGCTCGTGTTCAACCGCAACATCAACGGTAAAGGAACGTCACTTTCAGTATACGGTGCATTTTCACTTCCTCAGCAGTCTGAAGAAGCTTTAAGACTTGGAGGCACATTCATTCAAACACACACACGTACACGCACACGCGCACGCGCACACTCAGACTCCGTGAGAAACGGGCTGTTCAGTGTCTTGCGCAAGTACATTTCAATTTATCGTCACTAAAAGGTGAGGAACCGAACCACCAGATTATGATTATTGGCATTATTCATTCCAATTAAAAAACTGCCACAGGTCTTCTACCTCTCCGCTCCTTCTGAACTAATCCCTTATTGGAATTCCTAACATGTACTTACATATTTAGCCTATTAAATGTGGCTTTTAACGGCAATTCTCATGATGTTTGTGGGAGTATTTCCATTTCATGCCATTTCACAAAGGAGTCAGCAAGAGCATCTGTTTGAGCTTTTGCATATATCTCAGCTAGGTCTTTGATTAAAGCTATAATTTTCTGCTTCACATCATCTGAAGGGGTCATGGTGAACATTAGCGGAATTAGATGGATTCAAAAGCATGTTATTAATAAAACCTGAAGTAGGATCAGAGCCGTGCGCTCCAGTAATGGCTTCATGTTTGAGCCCAGAGGCAGGGACAATAGCGTCCAGGTGCCGTCCACATCCTCTAACAAGTCAATTTGTCACAGATTTTTCTGAAATTTTAACACAATCCTGGACAATGAATGAATATTACTCCAACAGTGTTCCCAGTGTGTGTGCGTGAAGAAGACATTCAATCTCCAAACACTTAAGGAGGGCTCCCTGTGGGCAGAACGTTTCTGAACACTCACTGTGCGCACATTTAGAAGGATGAATTCAAAGCAGGATGGAAAACAGGATTATGTTACGTTAAACACCTGCAGTAAATGAAAACTTCAGGAGATGAAAGCAAAATGAGAAACGCTAACCCAACATACCAGATCTGAAGGTTTCCAGTGGAGCTGAAGAACATCTGAATGGTAAATCAGCTGAGTGAGATGGGAACAAATTGCCTGGCTGTATTACAATGTCATCTAAATGGTGACTTGAGATAGGCCCCACACACACACACACACACACACACACACACACACACACACACACACACACACACAACGGCAGCAGGCCAAAACCTTGAAACAAGACTCCACCAGAAACTTAGCCAGGAGACGACAGATCACTCGCAATGCAGATACCATCTACAAAGGCGGCTACTGATAGACTTGTTTGTTGCTACAACACTAACTTCACTGTCGCGTTTGATTTCAGGCATCATGTCAGGCAGATTTCTGTCACCTGAATTCAAATGTGCTCAATTTCAAACTAAAACCGCCTCGCTCTGAATGGATTACTCCATTGACAAGGCACAATCCTACTTTCCATGAATTTACATGACTTAGGTCAATATCAGCATTTAAATTTGAATTTTTAATGTTTGATTAGTGAAATGTACAAAGAAAATCTGCAGATGTTTGTGTCTGGGAAGCTAAAACTGTGGAAAAGTAGGTTTAAGAGATTCTCACAAATGAAAATTGAAAACCTGAATTATATTTATACCAATTGATCGAAAATACAAAGATTGTTTATAGGTCTAGGGATCGATTCCTCATCACAACCATAGAAATTGCGCTTGATTATCTAGTGGTTTGCAGGGTGTCTTATTCTTAGAGAAGGGGACATTTGGAGAGCTGAAAATTAAATGTCACTCCTGTTATAGAAATGCCACTCACTCAGTTCATAAATTCGTCATTTTCAAGCAGTGACTGAGAGGTTCGCCCGCTCTGCTGGAAGACATAACCTTCACTTTACAGAAGTTTAATATTTGATGGCGAAGCAAACGATACACAGAGCGGAGACCTTTCTCGCTTTGAGTAGCTAGAGAGAAACCAGTCGGCTTCTTCCTGATAAGGCAGCGTCGTTATTTATTTAGCAGGTGAGAGCATAGATTTATGATAGAGGAACGGCTGGTCAGTTTTTCAATGGACGCTGAAAGCGCAGGAAAAACTCTACTGAGCGCCATCTGCGCTTGCAGCCTCTGAAGTATCTCTGACATCCCTGTAATCACTCAATTCATCATTTCCTGTATCAAAAGCTGTGACAGTAACAATCAGACGGGATGGAAATTACAACCCGATGTGAAAGCGGAGAAAGGGGGGGCGGACGCGAAGACGATAATGTCAGGCTTACGCGAACATGCGAGGCCATCAGCGCTCCCGACACCTCGGGCTGACTCACTGCTTAGCCTGGTTTCACCCAGGAGGAGGAGTTAGCACTAAAAGGCCTGAGAGCTGACTGCATCCCACTCCGGCGAGAGGAAATCACATGGAGGAGTGGGTGTCGGATTGTTAGCGGTCCTGCCCAAAGGGGAAGAATTGATTTACGTGCGGGCCGAAATGTATGTGAACATTAGATACACTTGTAGACAAACAAGGTGCGATGAGCTGTCAGCATTTATGAGCAGGGTGAGTAATGATATAATTAGGATCACTTGACTGAAACCCTTAAGAGGAGAGTTTTATTGTACCGCTGTAATCACAACACCGTGCATGGCGGTGACTGTCTTTAACCCCGCGCAGGGCTTTTATTGATACACCAAACACCGCAGTGTTATCTCAGGATATTCCAGCGCTTTGAAATCAGAGCGAAACCCCATTTTCTTCTGTTTACACAAGATCAAATATGAAAAAAAAGTTACACTGACCTAAGGGTGACACACATTTCACCATTTCTGGTTGTGAAATTCGAGAATACATATCTGTGAAAGTAGCCACCTAAATGTTATTTAGCACCACTGTCATACTGTATTGCACAAGATTCAACAGTGCATTTCAGATGGAGGATGCACAAAATGTCTCAAAAAGATTGAAGTTTTTTTTTTTTTTTTCTCTCCCATCGGTGCATCAGCTCGAGGGAAAAGCCTGAAAATAAACTAATCAGTTTAATTTTAGATTTTCCGCATGAAAAGACAATCTTCTGTTCAAGCTGACAACGATAAAAGCTAATATACTCGCGGAATTTCCCTAATTGTGCGTTCGGTTTGATTTGTGCTGAAAATGTGCAATAAACGTGACAGAGTGTTTGACTGACGCGTTACAGACCGTCGTCCGTTTCCTGTTTGTCCGTACATGGATGAAAAAGGGCACGACGGAGAAGTGGATTTAAAATAAAATATAGAAATGCATCAAAACCAGTCCTTTTTTTTTTTAATCAAGGCACCAGAAAACCACATTACTTCAAGTTGGCTTACATTCACAGGTGATCATTCTAAAGCATGTGACGGTTGCAACAGTGTTTCAACAATGCAAGCAACACAAAAAAAAGCTGCAGCAATTCACAGTAATGCATCCTGTTACTTCAAAACTCCACAAGGTGTTCTGTACGCATTTCTGCACGGAACTTGAAAATCCTGCAAAGCGCCTTTGAAGTTCACACCTCTCCTTTGTTGTTTCTGTCATAAAACTGAGCAAACATGATCTGCTTTGCAAATTCAAGAAAATACAATGTATTATCATATTGTTACATTTTGTATCTTTTTGTGAAAATGAATAAAAAAAAAGTTTGGAAAAAAAAAAAAAACATGATCTGCTTTGCTACCTGAGCACACGCAGGCAGACTCACACTTTGGCAAGCCCACTGATTTCCACATTAGATGAGACACTCTTAAGAGTTAAAATGGCAGCGAACAGCAAATCACCCTCCAGTGATGTTGGTGATCTCGTGGCCGAGGCAAAGTGAAGGAAGCTTTTCTTAACTGCTCGTCTCTTCTGTGTCATTTTTCTCCCACTGTTTTGGTGAAATTGCTTCACCTGCCACTCTCGTCTTCAGCTCACACAGTTATTCCCCCGCAGCCTTCATTTGCTTCATCCGAGTCAAAACGCTTCCTTTCAGCAAGATTTTTTCTTTTTTTTCTTTTTTGTTCTTTTACAAGTAATGGTAATCAGCTGTTCAATACCACATTAAACTTCAAGTATGACTGCAGTTATCCATATTTTACAACTAATGGCGATCGTCCGTTAAAGCCATTAATCATTCTTGTGATTAAACTCACTTTGTTTGGACACATGAAATAAATCAATATGTAAATGGTCGAACCTCTAAATTTGACTGAACGTAATCAAAACATTGACTGCTGGCAGATTTATTAATGATCAGCCACCTTCACAATGACAGGGATATTAAAATGTCCAAACTGCACAGGTTAGAAGCACACACACACACACACACACACACACAAGAACACACACACACAAACAGGCTTCGTCTGAATGAGTCAGATGTTTTATCTGCTTCGACTTACCTTGGCACTGGAATCCTTGTTTTCCAAATCCCCTGCGAAAAGAAGAGCAGGCTGGAATGAGCAGTTGTTTATTATCACTGTTTCCGACACACACACACACGCGCACACATATACACGTGCAAAGTGACTCAGTTCATTCAGACATGCTTTCAAGCAGACGTTCATTCATTCCAGTCAACGTTGCGTTGCATATTTCAAGTCACTCTTAAACAAAAGCGTTGCAGAGCATTGAGTTTGTCATGTTTTTTTTTTTTTGCTGTTAAAATGCCACAGGGGAAAGAACGATGTCTACAAAGGGATGTTTTCCGGCTCTACGTGGAGCGAAGTGACTGCTTATTGAACGGCCTCCATATCGACTCCATCCAGCTCCTTTTAAGATCAACTGAAAGGGCAAAACCCGGCTGCTGCTCCTGTGTCGAAATTGAGATGAGTTAAATCAGGTTTCCACATCTTTTTGAAATCTTTCCTGTGAACTGATGTTGTTATAACGATATATATAAGGAGGGGCACAGGGCTTTCGGCTGTCGAAATTGAAAAGACGCCTGCTTTTGTATGCAAACGTTTAGCTACACTGTAACGTCAGAGATTGGAGACGGGGGCTGAGGGATTTCTTTGAGACAATCCGAGTGGCTTGAGTGGAAAAAGAAAAGCCTAATAAATAATTTGTCAACATCAATATTGTCGATATCATCACCTACTTTCATTACTGAGCAACAACTCATTTGTCTTTTCGGATCTGAGGCCACAGCGAGCGCGTGCTCTGCAGGAAGGAGTGCCGCCTGCTCGGGCACAGGTCATTATGTAAAACTCCCCATGCTTAAAAGCCAGTAGCAGCAGAGGCCCTGAGAGCACACGCCCACTTCCAGCAGTAAAGGAATGTTCGGTGCTGTACATGTGGGTGTAACTCTGCCAAAGCCGTCTGCAAGTTCACTCCTCTCACATTTAAGATGTAACCTAACAATAAGGCCAAATCAAACGCTGGAAACTTAGTGATTTAACAGTATTTTGAAAACGTATTCCATGCAGATTCACACTGGTTCGGGGAAATAGACCACAAAAGAGCGAAGATAAAAATAAGGTTTGAAAATGTTCATATTTTCAAGTTATGATTGTCTCTGTGAGGCAGTGATGGAGAAAATGTCACATAAAGGCTACAAATTGTGCTTCTACATGACTGATATACTACAGAGTTAGTGTGAGAGCTGCAGAAATGGACCAGAGATCCACATTCTGCTTCAGCACATCTGCTACAAGGATTTATGACAATCATAGATGCTCATTCACAGAAACAGACTAACTGTATATCTCTAAATTTTAAACAATGTGCGCTTCAAGATACTCTCGATAATAGAGCCATCCAGGCTGATTTCAATTGATACTTCGTTCAAATGTGCTTAAAACCACCGTCATCCTACCATTACCTGTGAAAGCCAGTAATTTATTTAGAAACTGGCTGGTGTGGGGACGGGGGCTGCTTGTGGCCCACCACCAGTTGCTCATGTCTAACACACACAGGGTGCACATGTTGAAACACTCCTTCCACATGAGCTCATGCTGACAATAAATTGCAGACAATATCTATAAAAATCTCACAGGACCAGAAGCGTCCAATTGAAGGCTCAGACAGTTCAGATATGTGTCATGAAGGGAAGCCTTCTCATAAAAAGGCTTTGACCAGGTCCAAGAGCACGGCTCATCTGGGAATAGGACTGGAAGTGGATTATAAAAGCTTCCATTAGAAGCATGTTTGTTTGTTTGCTGAAGGAGTTAGAGGAGATCTGCGGATTTTCAGGCAATTTCAAGTCCTAAAATACAAAGCAAACAGTTGATTTTATTATATTGTTTCCTGATTCATACATATAAATCATGCTTGACTCTCTAATCTAATGCTTTTCAGAATAGATAATTAAATCCAGTTTAACAGTAATGAAGGCAGCAACATAACTCCACCCATACGGGAGTGACTGGGCAGAATCGCCACAAAAAAACTCTGGATCCCTGAAGTGAAGGGAAGCCTCCAGGAAACTGGGGACTCCTGATCCAACACCTCCAGGCTGAGAGACTCCTCCAGTCTGCAGCTCCAGCCGCACAAAGTTAGTGTGAAGTTACATCATCGACTGAAGTTATCCAACATGCAACAGGCAGCGGCAGCAGGCAGGCAGGCAGGCGGCGATCGGGGGGGGTGGAAGTGGAGGTGGGAGACGGAAAGCCTTACCAGATGAAGTCGGTGCAGTGGCTGCAGAAAGTCGGCTGCTTGAAGAAGCGCGCGATGAATTTGTGGTTCTTGATCTCGTGGACGTTCTTTTGCCTCAGAGCGCCTTTCCGAGCGAACCTGTTCGCGACGTCCGCGGTGGACGACTCGTTGAAACTTACATCAGCCATGCCCGCAAGAATCCGAAATTAAAAATTATTAACAAAACAAAAAAAAAAAAAAAAAAAAGGAAGAAGGGGAGAAACGACTGAATGCAGCAGCCTGGTGAAGGTGTGATCGGAGCCTCTCGGTGTGGAGACAGCGGCGGGAGAGGCGCTCTGCACCGGAGACTCTGGACCGACTGTCTGAGGGCTTCCCCTGCCTGTGGATACAGCACCGAGCCGCTGCTCTGACAGCACTGTACACACACACACACACACACACACACACACTGGCACGCACTTACTGACACGCGCTCACACACACACATACACACACTGACACATACACACACAGAAACCCACTGCATCCGATCTGCACCTTCACAGTAAGATTACATCCTCTTCTGTATCTTTCAAAAGAGCGCAAAATATTATATAAAAAAAAGGTATGCAAATACTGTCAGGATTTTGATTATTTATTCAATTAAAATCAAGACCTGTACAGCTTGCATGTGGATTTTTGGAAAATTGCTTTTATTTTAGTGTTTCTTTGAACGTCCACCCATTATTCTATTTTACATATTTGGAAATATGCCGTTTTTCACATGCGGTGTAAATGTCAGGCTCTTTGGGTGATGGGCTGCGCAAGTAAAGATCTAACTCCATAAAAAATTTCCTTTTTCTACCTTAAAGGAAAATGATATATTCTATGTAATGTTAATCTGTTCACACCAGAGCAATTGTGTTTCAAATAATTACTTAAAACTGACCGTACAGCTTCAAGAGTTATTTTATTCTATAGGTTGTATATCCCAAAATAAGTTTATATTGTAAACAAAAAAAAAAAAAAGAAAGAAAGAAAGAAAAAGGAAATCAGTAGTAGGAAGAAATTAAATCTTTAATACACATAAATGATAAATTTCCATATTGACATTTCTTGACCGGTTTATCCAGTTCAGCTGGAGCTGATCCCAGATACACAAGAGAGAATGCTTGGTACACCTTGAACAGGTGAAGAATTCCTCACAGATTTAACACGGAGAGAGAAAACCACACACATATATATTCACCATTCATTTGGGGTCGTTAGAAAGGCCTTTCCATGGATGTATGAATTGATGGGCTTAGAGAGAATCTGTTTTTCAGAGTTCTAAATCAGTTTACTACATTGAATATGGTTTCTGGGTATGGTTTGTATCTACGCTTTGAACAGGTTGCTGTCCATCACAGCACCAACACAATTCATGTACTGACACCAGAGGCCAAAGTCAACAGTTATCGTCATTGTGATGTTGAGAAAAAAAAAACATCAAAACCATGCCATGTTGCTGTGGGGTAAAATACTGACCACTACATTACCTGGATTTGCTTTTCATTGACTGTATGTCACTTTTAAAGGAAATTGGGATGATTTGTTTCCTCACTGTTAAAATTGTCCACCTCAAAATGTCTTATAAAAACAAATTTGAAAGGTACGCCAAGATTTCCTTGAGTCTGTGTAGCCTTTAATCTCAGTTTCTCTCAAAATCTTAGTGCTGCTTAGATAACTACATGAAAACAAGAAACATCGGAAGCTTGAACCTATATAACAATACAGGTTTTCTACATCTGAACCTGTCTTGTCACACATTTGCGGCTTGTTGTGCACTTGGAGCCACACTTGAGCAACTATGAGCAGATACACTAATGGTTAAATTAAAAAAGAATATAAATCGACTTACAAATGTCCTGACTCTACAAACAAGTCTAAGATCAAGTTCAGATACTCAGTCATTTTTTAAGGGATTGCTTCTGTCTAAAACCTCAATAGATACCAGGGGTGAAATGCTTTCTTCTTCTTTACTGTTTAAACGCTTCACCGTTTGATATTTTATTTTGAAAGTACACTTCCTGGCTGCAGTCTCTGTGTGTTTGTGCAACTTGATGGTGCTCCTCTCTGTTTCCTCCTCTCTTCTCAAGCTGATGTCACTCAACAGGATCTGCTGTGGGAGGGAGGAAGAGGGGAGGAGGAGGAGGAGGAGGAGGAAGAGGAGGACCCTTGTCCCACAGCAGGAATTTAGGATTGGGGCGTCATCGTGTGGAAAAAAACCTGAATTACAAATTTCTTCATGTCAGAAAAAAGAGTGATAACCCTCAGAAGGAGACCAGAGACCTGTTGCACAAAACCAAGATCAGCGATTAAGCCGGGATATCTTGATTATCCTGGATGAACTAATCCCTGATCCCGTTGCGCAAAAGTGGGAAAGTGAGGTTTGTTTTGACATAAATTACCATCGAGATTTATTCTGTTTGTCATCCTGATCCAGAGCAGGATAAGTTCCAGGATTTATTCAATCTTGTAATTTTTTTTCAGTCAGAAGTCCCACAAATGGAAACCAGTTTTTACTCTTTTGCTCAGTATACATCTTTATCACATTCAACCAGACCCACTGATCAGTAATTCTATCATTTCAGATACATTATACATTATGATTAATGCATCAATCAAACTTGGATGCATTCATTTATTTTTCTGACTAAACCCAGTGTGCTTGACTCAGCCGACAGGTGAGGGTCATACAGTGACCTCTGAACTTCCCGCTTTTTTTTTCTGCTGACTCCATAATTTAAAACATGGAGCTTTTTGATCAAATGTCCACATGTTGGAAACTAATTGATGCCTTTGCAGGACAGAGGAAACGAGAGGAGCCGGACAGGAGAGTTTGGGGCGGGGGGGACGGGGACCACGGGTGTCGGGGTGTGGGGTGAATGGTGCTGGCACTGAGGGAGTGATGCGGCCGCCCGACAGGGCCTCATCTGCCTCCATGAGGACTTCCTTTTCCGGTGGAGAGAAGGACGCCAATCTGGTTGTCGTGGTGATTCCGTGACTCTGTGATCAGTCATGGGGGTCTTTTTAAGAAATCTCGTGCACGCTCTGAACCTGGGTTGGCTTCACCTGGCTTGATGACCCCGTGTGCTTTATCCTGGCTTGATGTTTGTGCAGCCAATTAATCCTGAACCCTCTGGTTCTGGACTGGATGTGCCTGGATCACTCACTGATCCTGGATGAATTAATCTTTTGTGCAACAGACCCCAGATCTCAGCTGAACCCTCTCAGTACAATTTTGTTGAAGGCATTAGACATCTTCAATCAGCTGTTCCACAAAAGCCCAGCGATACTTATTCCCCGTAGAGCTCCAAGAATTAATGTGAAGGTGCATTTAAATAGTCCTGGAAGTGGATGGTGGCCTCACATCCCGTCCTTGTGGTTTGTTTTCCCATTGTGTTTCTTTTCCTGAATGTTTCCCTCCTTCATGTTTCCCACAGTTTCATGTTCTGTCATGTTGTTCAGGTCAATATTACTTGTTTGCTTTAAATGTTTTCTTATCAGCTCATATCAGTGTTACTGTAGTTTCATGTTCATGTATAGCAGTAATCTGCTGCTAATTCTCTTATTTGATAATGTTAGCCCAGTGCTGTATCAGTCACCTGGTTATGTCTGTTGTTTCACCTTCATGTTCCACATCTGTGTTTTCAGGTATTTTCCTCACTACTACTGTTCAGTGTGTTTTTAGTTCATCTTTGTCCAAATGTCCCACCCTGATTACCCTGTTGACCCTTGTTCGACTTTTGGGTTTAAGTTGTCTGTTTCATCTGTTTTTTACACTGAGAAAAATCATCTGAAATTGATCTGAGTCATGCAGCCTCCTGGTGAATTTCTGTTTAAGTTTGTTCTTTTTCCTAAAGCCAAGACTGGGCATCGAGATTTTGTTTTGAATTTCTTGCTTTGCCTCTGTTTCACATATTAAGCTTGATTGCGCTTAGAATTCTGCTCCTAATTGGTTTTAATCTCACTCATCATTGCCTCTTTGTTTAAGCTGATGTATTCTTTTCCATTCAAACTCCTTTTGTAGGTATACTTTTCCCACTGTCCACTGCAAAACCATCTAACTATGGTTCATCCCATGTTAGGTTGAAGCCAGATATTTACAGGAAATGACATCCTGTTCAACAGAAAAGTATGAGACATGATTATTAGAAGAAGTAGAGGGTTTGACACAGTATTAGTGGTGATCAAACAAATTGCACAACTTCACAAATATTTTCACTTCCTTGTAAATTGGCCAACATTTGATATTGATTTAAACCACAGCATACTCACAAGGATCGTTTGGCCTAAAAGGAACATTTTTATTAACACAAAGTGTCGCAGACATTCATGTCTTGGTTGGAATTGCTCTGAAATTGTTTGTCTCTTTATAACCGACCACAGTCACTGATCAGTTCTTAACCAGAGCATGAAATGCTTTTAGTAGCATTTACCAAAAAAATGTACTTTGTCTTTGCACAGCGTCTCCTGATCAATATTTGTCCGTTGATAACTCACTGTGCTACTTGCACTTAAATGAAATCCATGTTATCAGTCAACTCTGGGTAAATATACAGAGGACTTGTGACCTTTGTGCTCAATCAATGGGAGCTGAAACTAGGATTCGATTGGTGGGGACTGTTCCCTTTACCCGGGAGCGTTTTAGCTGAGCCCATCACCCCCCACACACACACAAGACGACCCTGCAGAGACCCATATGATGAAGATGGCTCCAACTTTAATTTTGTTGCTTCTGAGCCAAGTGGTTTTGTTTTCCTCTGTCACATCTAAGAAAGGTAAAAGGAATCAGAACATTTTCTTTGTTTTTATTGGGGTTTTTTTTTGGTTTGTGTATGTTATTAAGTTGCAATTATTTGAGTTGAATCGATGTCTTTAGTTTGCTTGCATGTTTGCTCAAACATGTTTGCTCATTACTTTACACTATGGTGTGTACAGCTTCCTTAGTTTATATCATGGTCAAGAATCGTGGAACATGAAGTCGCATATCTGACTCACGACAAAATATGGTTTCTTTTATATTTATTTAACAGAAAAAAATGTTGGTTTTTCTTCTTACACTGAGTTTGCAATTGAAATATCTGTTCATTCAACAGTGTGCGGCCGACCTCCTGTCACTGAAGGGATTGACGAAACAACCCTAAAACGTGTCTATGAGGTTGGAGAAGAACTGACCCTCACATGTGAGCAAGGGTACCTGCCTTCAATGCCAACGCCGGGGAGAATAACCTGCACCGCCACAGGAGAATGGACGCCGTCAAACCTGGCATGTTCCCGTAAGTCAGCGTCTGTGGGTCTGTGATTGGGATGCACACATATGAACAACAAAACAAGTCACAATGTTCAAGTGGGTAATCTGCAGAAGAAACAAGTGCTTTAGACTCATAACTCTACTTTTTTTTTTCTCTGTAGCCAAGATGTGCCCGATCCCCCGGCCTCTGCAGCCTCTGGCGAGGGGCAGAACAGAGGCTCCATACAAGAGCGTGCTGAATTTCACATGTGACGACGGGTAAAGCGGGATGACAGTCAAATGCACTTGCAGACTGGGCTCAATGTTAACAGAAAGTGACTTAAATCTGACAAATATGCAAATTCTCGTTTTTTAGGTATGTAATGATAGGAGCCAATGAAAGCAGGTGTTTGCATGACGGTTCGTGGAGCAGTCAGCCTCCTCTGTGCAAAGGTACTGTGGAAAAAAAACGTCAGGGACACAAGAGACTCCATCTGTGTGCAGCCAAGCTGAAAATGAACACTCAGTGCTGAAGAAAAATGTTTTTGTTTTCATCTGAAAGCAATTTGATATATTGGCTTCTTTATTTCATTGTGCTTGTATAGTATATAGTACTACTGTGAGTACTGTGACTTTTTAGGGACAAGTGAGAGGGAATTGTTTTTATTCTTCCTCACTCCTTTTAGAATTCACTCTGTGAAGTAATAATGGCTTCACTTTGTATTGATTCATATGGTTTTTGAATAAACTTTCCAAGAGGTTTGTCTAAAATAGGATTCAGAACTAAAAAAAATCTTCTATGAATTCTTCTGTCTCTTTATGTAATTAGAAACAGACTTCGTGATAATGAGATCAGGTCTGTAACTTAAAGACTTCCAGTACTTCTAATTTGTCTTTATATCCAAAAACACTATGACTTTAGTTAAAAAAAAAAAAAAAAAAATCAGCTGCCTACATTTTCCTTGGCTTTTGAAGATTAGGTTGTAACATTTCTTGAAGACCTGCCTGATATGTTTTGGGTCATTTTGCTTTTTCACAGCACCACTTAAGAGCTTTTGTGTGATTGTTTCTCTGATTGTTTCTCTGATTGTAGCTGTGAACTGTCCCCTCCCCACGCCTCCAAGAGATGGTAAGATTGTTCACGATAGGCCGGTCAGCGGGTCGAACACCATTTATGGTCAGACCTGGACGTATGAGTGCAATTCGCCTAAAGCACCAAGCCATGAGAGAGGATCCTGCATGGCTGATGGGACTGTGACTGAGCCACCTGAGTGTCGAGGTACACACACACACACGCACACACACACAATATCTGCCTTGTGGCTTAAACATAAAGCTATGATAAGTACAGTAGGTATTGTGAATAAGTAAAACTGTTTAATTCCTTTTGGCTGTCCGTTTCCAGATGTGAGCTGCACCATCCCGACCAACATAAAGAATGGCTTCATCACCTTTGCTGTAATGAGGCCGCACGGCTACAAGGAGAAGGTGAAATATGCCTGCAATGAACACTACACTCTGGTCGGAGAGCCTGAGATACAGTGCCAAAACACTGGAAACTGGTCCTCCAAGCCTGTCTGCAAGGGTGAGTCATTAGGAGATAAGATCTCCTCCAAGCTGAGATGTCTGTTTAAATTATATTATTGTGAAAGATCCGGGATTGGGTTTCAGAAGTCTGCCTGCAAAGCAACCTTAAGCTGATATTTTTAGAATGTTTCTGCACATGCATAGGCAGAAGTTCCTTGGCTCTGAAAGAAATGAGAAGAAAACGCATCCTTCAGCAAATGCGTTTGTACAAATGTGGGAGAAGAATGTCTAATTAGAGTCAAACCGGGACTGATTGGAGTACCCACACACCAGATTTGCACTGTCTGTTGGAAAATGCTATATTTACTGTGCTTCTCCACCCAGCTCCCTGCACAGTTGGCATCAAAAGAGGACGTATCTTCTACAATGCCAGAAAGATCTGGATCTCAGACCTGAAGCCAAATCGGATTCTCCACGGAGAACACGTTGCCTTCTACTGTCTGAACAGAGCCGAGCGGTGCGGCTACCCCGTGGCCACCACCTGCAATGATGGAAACCTCCCCATCCCCGAGTGCTTTGTGGGTGAGTTCCTGCCAGTTTCATGAAAATCTGTTTCAAGCCACTACAGACAAAAAGGATCTGTGTAACTCTCCTACCTCGGGTATCCTAATTAAATGTGAAATGTTTTCTTAAAATTTAGGAAAGAATTGAATAATCAAGTTTTTGAGGATATTTTTATATTAAATTTGTTTATGTTTTTATGTACTTTATCATTTAATCGAGCCAGAACTAACTTGGAGCCATACAGTGTTGTATTTGATAAAACTGTAAAATATGTAATTTATTACAGCTGTCAGAAATGCATGTGGTGTCAGAAGTTTTAAGATTACAGTAACATATCTGCCTCCTTCTCTTTTTCATATAGAACCGGGGAAAGTGGAGTACAACTTAAGGTCGAAGAATCTTCCATCAGAGATCACGATGTGTACGTCTCTCCCTCCTGCAAGTCCAGCAAACACAACGAGACCCGCATAACTTCTGAGTGAATCATAAGATGAAATATCACAAACCAAAGTTTTTTTATCTTGTTGCTTTGATGGTCTTTGCTTACATTGCATTTTTTGCCTGACAATAAAAAAAAAAAAGATACTTCAGATGAAAATAAAACTGTGATTGTTAATGAAAGATTTCGTAATCTGACTGTGAAAGCTAATAAACCTCAAAATACCTTGTCAACGCCCTGCATATGTTACACATAAAAGGTTTATCTAAAAAGAGACAAGACTCATTAAAGTGTCGTTTACAAAATCTACAGAGAAATGGCTCATTGTCTCCTCCAAAGGTATTTACTCCCAGAAATAATTTGTCCCTGCACAAAAACATGATATTTTCCATTGAAAATGAGCAATTTTTAATTATTAAAAATAATTATCTGGATTTTCTACTTTAGATAATGTGGGTCCTTTCTTATGGCCTGCCGTCTCTGGCTGTCTTCTTGTTCATTTCTTCTCCAAATATGAATAACATACAGTACTGTCAGAGCTCTTTCTGTGTCTCCATGCTGTTGTCTGATCAGTGTAATATGTTTCATCTGTCTGTCTATATAAACCCTCTAGTGATGCAATTTCCCCCCCCGATTTATAAACATTTATTTATGTCTTTAGAGCATTAATGTATCGATAACAGGTTTGTTTTGCTGATAATCTACCCATTTATCTATTGAACCACTTTATCTGCTGCGGGATTCTGGAGCTGATCCCAGCAGACTACAGGTGAAAGCAGGAACATCCTGTCACAGAGCAAACACACAGAGACATTCACAAACAATCACATTCATCACATTTAAGGAATCCAATTACGCTCAAATGCTTTTCAGCTGTGAGAGGAAACTGGAGTGTTTATGTGCATGTGTGGTATTCGTGGTTTTATACACTGCACGCAGCTTTAGAGATACGATGTTTATCTATGAACTGTGAGTAGAACTGTTTATATCCATTCATTCATTTATTCATTCATTCATATATCGTATATTTATTTATTTATGTAAATATCATTATGATCTATAGTATATGTAAAAATATATCCCCATCAGCTGCAAACAAGTCAAATAAAGACATATTTAATGACTGGAAAGACAAAACCGGTATAGGCAGAAGCTCCAAAAAGGTTACATCAAGGAGACATAAAGCTGATTGAAGACATACAGTGGAGACCAGTATGTCTACTTATGCTGATCTAGCATCGTTTTAGGAAAACCTTTAATTCAGCAGTTCTATTCAAACACTGAATGGGGTTAGGTGAGGGACTGGGACTCCACTGAATTCAGAGATGTGCATGCTACCAGAAGGGCCGCTGCCACCCCAAGGTGAGTTGCTTCTTCATTTCAATCTATTTTGATGTGAACATTAAGCTCTTCCTCGAGGACACACTATTTCCTGTCTTCTATAAACATTTGCTGTGAAAGAAGTAACACCTGAAATATTAGTAGACTATTAGGAGGCTGTTTGTCTCAGAATTATTTTATTTTGTTTGGAGAGTTCTCTGTTAGAGGTGATCATCCTCTCAGCAAGATGCTCCTTTAATGGCCGCACATAGCATGCCATGAGCGATAATGGCGCGGATGGATTGTAATATCATCCTATCTCATTACCAGAGTAAAATTTGCCACTTGTGCATGCTTTCATCTTGAAAATGGCTTCTTGGTTTCTTCAAAATACTTGCAGAATGTGTAAAGAGAACAAGTGGGAGGCAGAAATCCACATTCTGTTGTCCTTTAACGTTGTAGCAACAAGGGAAAGTCCACTTTTACTTCCAGTAAGGGGTCACATGGATTACAACATATCTTGGCAAATAGAGGGCAAATGAAAACAAAGATACGCAGTAAGGAGTCACTACATGCCGTTCACATCTTTCTTTTTTACTTTCAGAGAAACACGGACTGCGGGACCAAAGAGGAGTAAAAATCAGCTTTTGAAGACGAGGCCAAGCTAAAGAAGGAGGAAACTACTTCAATTTTCTTCAAAAGATGGACCGCATGCTGGCTTTCTTCCTCTGTCCAGTTGTGTTTGTTACCGCTGTGATTGCCCAAGAGCACAATGGTAATATCACTGTCTTTTATTTGATACATAGTGTGCTCTCAGCTGCATCTATTAGTTTATTTCAGTGTCTTTAATGCTATAACAACATGTAAAATCTGCATGTTTGTTCATACTTTAGTGGTTGAGTTTATTTTTTGTGTACAGTGGTAGAAGGCTAATGATTAAATTAGGTCTTCGAAATAGTTTGTTTATTATGTTGCTCTTTAAGCATGTGTCCACAGCTGGAACAGTTTGATTTTATCGGTTTGAATATTCAGTTCCTTGAGGGTAAAAAAAAACAAAATTACTAACATGTATTCCTTCACTTTTGTGACTTTATGTGACATGACTTTAAAAAGAAAAAACAGGATGCAAACATTTTATGTGACTGAAGACCTGATGAAGCTTTCTTTTCCCAGTCTGTGTCAGGCCTGAGCTGAGTCCCACCTTTGAGATGGCTGGACTCCAGAGGTACTTTAACCCCGGCGCAGAGCTGTCGCTGTCCTGTAAACAGGGATACTCTCCAGTCTCAGGTCCTCGCAAGATCGTCTGTGGCGCCAGTGGAGAATGGACCAAAACCAGATTGATGTGCATACGTGGGTTTTCATCATCTAGTTACCTATCTACCTGCCTACATCCCCTCTTCCTTTCTTGATTCAACTTTTTTTTTAACAACAATGTCAAATATTTCTTTTCTCCTACTTGTGAATTACACTTTAACTCGAAACAACAAACATATGTGTGGGATTGGATAAATCACATTAAATCCTGATTATATGATGCTCACAAAGGATGTACTGACTACTGCATTAAACTTTTATTTTTGTATCCCTCATTGAAAGAGCTGAATCGTCTCCTTCTATCGTATTCTTTCTTGCAGCAAAGCGATGTCCCAATCCAGAGCCACTGTCCAACGGAGAAATGTACTACGAGGATACTGTGTACCAGAGTATCATCAACTTTACCTGCAGTGAAGGGTGAAGTAATCTGATCTCATCTTATTTTAATTTCGTATAAGACATGAAAATATATCAGGAATGTAGGAATGTGCTGCACGGTTTTAAGAGATTCACTGACATGCTTGAAAGGTTGATGCTGTATTTATTTCTTCGGCTCACTTTTATTCTTTTATCATGCACCGCTATATCTCAATCAGTCAATAAATCAATCAATGAAACTTTATGAATTGAGGACAAAAAGTCAACACAACGTGCTTTACAGTGTAATCGGTAACCCCCAGGTCAAGCAACATCTAACTTTATCTGCATTTTAAGCAGAAATGAATAAGTTGCTCTCCTCTGGACAGGTATGTATTGACTGGATCCAGTTTTGCTGTCTGTCAAGCCAATGGGACGTGGAGCACATCCGTCCCAGAATGCACACGTATGTACTCCACTTTGACCCTGCACTCAATAGAGACGTTGAAACAAGCTAAAATCACACATAAGCAATCACCTAATTTGTCTGTAAATCTGGACAAAAAAAAAAGATTCCAAATACATTAAAAAGGACTCTTTCGATAGAAAAAAACGTGGGAATAACCGTGTGGCCTCTCCTCTGTTGTTCCAGCTGTGACCTGTGGTCTTGCCCCAATCCCACAGTTTGGAATGATCGTTTATGACACGATGGTCAGAGGAAACACCACCGATTACGGCGTCACCGGCACATACAAGTGTCTTCCTCCATACGTTCTCATCGGAGACCCGAGAGCAGAGTGCACCGCCGACGGCACCTGGACGAAGACGCCTGCGTGTCGAGGTATGACGGCAGTGTCAGGCTGGCAGTATTTAGATGGCAGCTTTACAGAAAAGTCACAAATGTTTTCATTTTGCAAGATTTTTACTTGTGACAGTTTTGATAAAACTGAGTCATGATTCTCATCTGAGAAAAGTGACCTTTTTTCATCTTCTTTACGGCTTTATGTAGCATCATGCCCCAGCTGGTTGGAACAGGACATTATCACACTGTGGGAAGTTTATAGTCACCGATTGGCCTCTAACGCACTTTTTTCTCTTTATACTGGGAGACATGCATACTAGCCACCATAAAACCCCTGCAACCCTTAAACTTATCTCATGGTTTGCCGTTTTTAGTTTGAAAGTGAGAAATCCATTTGTCCTTAATCTAACTCAACAACATCCAAAAGTTTTATTGCATAAAACAACTTTTTTTTTTTTTGGCCGTATGTGACTCTACTGAAAACTCTACTATATGAACTTAAACTCACTGAAACAGATAGTGTAAAAATACATATTATCTTTTCATTCAGGCCAAATGTGACTGGTGAAGAAAAAATGAACATTAATCTTCTGCTATACAAAGTACAATTAAGATCATTTTGACTAACTGTAAATGGAGAAACATCCTTCTGAGTACATACAAATCCTGATCCAACTGATTGTGCAAATCTTTACAATTTTACAATCAATAAATAAATTTATATACAAAGAGGCAATCACTCACCCCTTAGAGTTTCACATGCCTTAACTTTACCAGGAAGAAGTGACTCATTTTCCAAATTAGATTTGCAGATAGTTCCATCCTATTCCAGTGAATAACAGTTATCCTGGTGTGTTCAACAAGCCATCAGAGATTCTTATTTTAAATGTTGATTATTCAGAGTCAGCGTGTTATGGAAATGCTTTGGATTATAAAGGGAAGATGTGAGAAATCATCTGCAGGCACTGGTAGAGGTCAAAAGGATCTGGGCCTGAAGAGAGACCCTGATTCTCTTGATCTGAGGCAACAGTGCAAACAAACAAACAAACAAACAAACAAAAATCCTTTAAAAGGCCACAGTTATTGAAAGCAATCTAGCATTTTATCAGAGCTCTTTAATTACGGTAAAACAGCGAATTTCTGAAAATGTAAATACACATTGATAATGAGCTTAGCTACATTTTCGCGAAACTCCATAAGATACATTGAATTGTTCTTTTACAGTTGTGACCTGCCCACAGCCGGAGAGCATTGCAAGAGGCTACATGTCAAACAGCGATCCGAGGCAGTATGACTACATGGAGACTGTCAAATATGGCTGCGTGGGAGATTATGTTCTGGAAGGAAGTATCGAGATTGTTTGCCGGCAGGATGGGACTTGGTCAGAAAAGCCGTCATGCATGGGTAAGACTGGAACCAACACCACGGTCTTTTTACACTCACATGTAGTGTGCTTCTAAAAGAACTGAAACAAACTGCAGAAAACCTTTTTTTATGTTATTCTCTGTTATTAACATTTACTCAGGCATCACTTTATGATTCATTTTAATGATTTTTTTCTTTACCTTTTATGATGTCCATGTCATCAGGATACTATCAGCGATGCTCTTGAGTGTTGATCCATATTATTTTTATACTTTTGAAAAACATAATTTCACGAAGAATGATACAATATTCAAACTAATGAAATTCTGCGTGTTCATTTTCAAACTTTAAACCTTTACAGGTGACAAATTCAATGACAATTTAATTATGTGCTGTGTGAAATGAGTTTATTGATTTATTTTCTATATTCCTTTTCACCCATGAGATCACGGCAAAATGCACCAGAATAGATGTTTGTTTTATTTTTCTGTACGGCAACAATATTGCACATTATAGTGTGGATGCTAAGTTTGAGATGAATTGTTCTTCTACTCGTTCCCAGCTCCTTGCAAGGTTGGCATAAAGAGGGGAAGGATATTATACAAGGGGCAAAAAATCTGGATTGAAGACTTTAAGCCCAACAAAATCCTCCACAAAGAGATCGTCTCCGTTTACTGCAAAAACGTTGCCAGCAACTGTGGGTATGCTATATCAACCCAGTGCATCAATGGAAGACTCCTCGTCCCTGAATGCTATCAAGGTAAGCAGTATTTCATTTTAAAAAGCTGAAAAACTGAAAGTTGCCTCACGATAAGCACCACAGCACAGTTCCCACTTGTCTGCATCATTCGTTTGCATCCAAGGTGGCATTTGAAAACCATGGCAGGCGTCAAAGTCTTGCTTGCACACCCTTCATAGCACAACAGATCCACTCTTGAAGTGTATTTATCCTGAACTTCAGCAAAAAGGAAGTATTTTTTGCGATGGGGGATAACTGAAGAATACAAACAAGTCCAACAGGAAAGAAAGCAAAATAGTTCCAGTGAAAAGTAAAAAATGAACAACTTTGACCCCAGAAGCTTCCAAAGCAAGAGTAAATACTTCATCTACTATTTAGGAGTTACACTGTTTAGGGTTATTGTATTTCTGCCCTGTGTAAAATGTTTTGTTTCTCTGTGTCTCTTTGCAGAACCCAGCGGCACTGACTATAACCTCTATTCCAGCTCACTTCCTTCAGAAATCAGACAGTGCTGAAGCAGCCACAGATCCCATCTATCGTGACGTTTAAGCACTGCATGCATGGAGCAGTTTTTGGTGTATTATTTGATTAGAATACAAAAAATAAAAACAATATAACTCAAGGTGATTTTTTTTTTTTTTTTTGTATATACAAATGCTGTTGTCTAATGTTCAATTCAGAGTCTCAGACAGTCAGTCTGAGAATTTTACTAAAATGTTGAAACCACTTAAAGACATATAATACTCTGTTATTTGGAAATTGATTTTAATGTTTATTTGGTCATTTTCTCTTGACGCGAAGTCACCCATATTGGACCAGATTGGATGGGCCAACTTTGGCACGTGAACCATATGTTTGCCACCACTGATGTTTAGTGGCTTATCAATGGTCTTAGGAATAAAGGACAGTTTCTGTGTCTTCTAAGTGAATGATTGCCTTATTCAGTCAAATGCTGAACAGCTTGTGTCTAAAGCATTTCAAGCAATATGGTCGCATGTCACTATGAATGGAATTCTCAAGTGTTTCGGTCTTTGAGGAGCACAATATATTACTGACTGTTTTACGAACTTCAATTAAAAGTAAATCAAAACAATCAACACCCAGACCATCAGGAGGATTAGAGGATGGCACGTAAAATGAAGATTAAGTGTTCTCAACAGTTGTTCGGCAGCACATCTAGTAAGATGTGAATCATTTTAAAACCAGTTCACACAGCCCACACACAACAGGGCATTCATGTGAGCGGAGAAAAGGCATTTTGATCTCCTCTTCCATTGGAAGCCCCCAAATGCCCCATCCAATGCAGTCTGGTCTAATGAGGTTATGATTTTTAGGTAAAAAAAATACAGATATATATACTCCAGACAGGGCAATCTGAATAAATTTCACAAGAAGTGGCAACCATTTCTTGACTTTTATGTCAATATTTAAGCTTAAGTCCACCTTACAGCACTAACTGGTTGATTTGTTGTCTACCTCTCACTGTATCACTCACAAAATGTCTGTCAGATTTTGTGGGTTTTCTCACTCCATCAGCATGACATTCAGTTCTGCTGGAATAGAATTCACCTGCGTGCACATCCAACTCCTGCTGAATAAAAGGCATTAACTTTATTACTGTAAGTTGGAGGAAAAAAAGTCACACATTAAATGGCTAACTTACTGAATTCAATCTAACATGGAATCCTTAATTTATACATGCTGATATTTTTCCTGGTATCCTGGAGTCACTGTGTGGTTGATAAAAAAATCAAATGTAATTTACTTCTCTTTTGGAGGATCTGTATTCCTCTCAAATTGCTCTTAGTGTCAGACTGATAGGTTTTCCTAATTGATATCAATTTAATGTGCCTAATAGATGAAACATTTTCCTCCTATCTTTTGTTTGTCTTTGTCTTGTATTACATTTTGTTGCTTTTGAAATCTTTAATCAGTTTGGCCTGTGTTAAACGTAATTTGAAAAAGAGAAGATGGTTGTGAACTTGCACACAAGACAGAACACTGGATTGAAAAACAGAGAAAATCAAATGAAAATGTTTTGTGAGTCTTCTTAGAACGTTCATATGGAATATTTCAATACAGAGGTGAAGGTTTATGTTTTGTTTTTCCTCCGCGTCGTGGCTTTAAGAAGCGGCTGTCTCGTGCTTCCGGTTGGCCGCTGTCTGTTCTCGCGAGATGTGACGAGTTCCACCTTCTTCTCGTCCAGCATGGCGGCGCTGTATGAGGGATACACGTTGTGCGGACTGGTTCAAGATCAAAATGTGTCACACTCTGGCATTCAGGGGATAGAAGAGGAGAGGGACAGCGACCATGTCCTGGTCACGCACTCGGACAGATGCGTGACTTTGTACAAGGTAACGCTACAAAGATCATCTCCTCTGCCCAGCGCGAGCCGCTCCACTCGTGTTAGCATCCTCGGCTCGTGATGGTTGAACCTTCACGCTGGACACAAACAGACGCTTCTGTGGTACCTCTCCTCGAAAATCAAGAGCAGCTGTGCCGCATTCGGTTGAATTCCTGTTTAGCTTGACCACTCAGACACTCTGCATTTAGCTAACAACACTCATCACAACACCCGAATGTCTGGAAATGAACTCATGCATTAAAATCTCTGTATCTTTTGCCATCATACGTTTCCTATTTCATTCCTTGGAGCTATGACTTAACTTCCATGTGTCATGAAGTCCTTCCTTTAGGTTAGATTAAAAACTGGTAGATAGAACAGTTTCTTTGAAGGGGACATGTTAATATTATTTGGTTCAATCTTGTGCACGCCAATCTGTAGAATGAGTGTGACATGTAAAGCGCACCAGTTATGTGTTTAATTGTGATATGGGTTTTTGCAGTTTACAACAAACTGCATTTTTTTTGTGATCAGAGAGACTTTTTCCACAGAAGAAGCTGTAAGAGATTTGCATAATAAGCCTTGTTAAGGTTGGATGCAGTAAACAGCAGTTTTGATGTATTGAGCCTGGATTTATGTGGTTGTAATTTGTGGTGAAAAGATGACTTGAAATCAGCAGGTGAAATTCAGTCGTTTTACTTCATGATCGCAGGCAAAGTTTAGATGGTGTTGGACTCAAATAGAAACAAAAGAGCCTCACAATGCACCCATGTTTGCAATTTGTATTTTCTCAAGGGTGCTGTCTTTATCCAATTAGCTTGTCTTCGTTGCTTTCTGTGTCCATTAAAAACTAGACAGATTGTATCACAACAAACTCTGAAACTTGCTCGAAATAGCCACGTTAGTGTATGTGTGATACAACATGGCCAAAATGTTATGTTTTTGTATTTTGAGAAGATTTAGCTGAGAAACAAAAGCAGGGTCTGATTACTGTGGGGCAGCGTAAAGGCTTTGACAGTTCTACGAGTCAGAAATCACCTTTATTTATTATTCTTCCTTCTTGCGTTCTTACAGGTGTCAGACCAGAAGCGACTCAGCAGCTGGACAGTGAAACAGGGACAAACTCTCACCTGCTCAGCAGTCTTCAACTCACAGAGTCGAGAATATGTGGTGGTCTCGGACAGCAAGGTAGCCTTTCCCCATAGCGTGGTGTCTTGTCTTGTCTCAATCGTCACTTATACTTCAGTTATACCGTTTCGTTCAATTATGTGTTCCATATACTTCAGATATACTTTTTTTCTTGCATTCTAATCACTTTGTTTTTTTCCAAGGTTGTCAGAATTTGGAAGGAAGAAGACATACTTTTGGACAAAGCCTTCAAAGCTACTGTGAGTGTGAAATGAAATAATTTGTTTCTTCAGCTGGAGGAACAACTACATCAAATCTTTTGTGTATTGTAAAGTGTTATGCATCTAGTCAATGTGAGCAAATCAATTCTTCTTCTAAAATGGATTTAGTTTGATCCTGAAGAAGAAAGTGGAGACGTTTTATTGTTATGGGAGTATAACTGAACTCGTCGTTCTCTCTTGTGTCCATGTTTTCTCTCCAGGTGTCTTCAGACATGTGGAAGGTTCACTGTGTTGCAGGACACGAGCCGGTGGTCTTGTTCCAGAGAGGAGCAGTGAGGCTGCTGGACTCTCTGCTTTCTGCTCCCCAGCAACCCATAGAAGAAGTCTTGGCTCAAGAAGAAACTATTAGGTTGATATTTCAAAGCAAATATTCCGTTTTTATTAAAATAACAGAGTTGCTGGTTTCCTGATGTATTTTCCTCCTTGTCTTCAGATGGAGCACCAATATTGTGGCAGAGACACAGCAGTGTGTCATTTTCACAACTGAACAGGTAAATTATGATTTGATTAATTTTAGGTGTATCATACATTGTTTTCAGTGGACAGGTTTGAATTGTTTTAGTTATTCTTAATTTTATATAATGGTTTTTGTGCGTGTGTTCTGAATGTCTGTCCACAGAAAGGCGAACATTTCCTCTACCTGCAGAAACTGAACCCAAACTCTCTCCTGAGGTACCGGCTGGAGAGAGAGGAGCCGGGACTCTCCCCACTCAGCTTCTCCGCCTCCTGCAGGGATAGACACATATGCCTGCTTTACCTCTGTAAGCCTGAATGTCCCATGGAAATCCCCACTGTGTCAGGATGTTACCACCCTGTGTAAATGCATTGAGAGCACCGAGGCTCAATACAAATAACTTAACAAATTTAAATAAAATAATAAAAATCCTACTTACTAATTGTGTTTTTATCCATTTCTTTCTGCCGTTCAGACCCTAACGGTCACGTGTACCAGAGTGTCGTCGCTGTGCGGAGCCTTGGATCTGAAGATGGAGCCCAGGCTCTCCCACTTCCCCGGACCCTGCTGCTGGCTCTTCCAGTCGGCGAGGGTCTGCTGGAGGCAGCGTCCGCTCTGGTCCTCGATGAAGCCCATGCCGCTGTTGTGGGGGTGCCACACCCCTCTGCTGGAGCCGGCAAAGGTCAGGGTTTTAAGATTACAGCTGGAAGGGTCACTTTTCATGTCTGTATGAGGAACTCACTGCTCACTGTTGTTACTGCCTCTGTCTTTATGTGTGGACGTCTAAGGAAATGACTGCCGAAGCACTGCGCCGCCAATGTGTATATTTCAGAAAAAAAAGCAATAGGGAGAATATACAAAGGATGCACAAACCAGCAGTTTATAAAACCAGACACCTTCACATATATGGATTTAGTTCAGTTCAAAGCAGAAAGACTCGTTAAAAGCATCCAAACAATGTTAAAGGAAATATAAGGCGACTGAGAGAATCAAAACTGGACAAAACACAATGAAAACAATGTGCATTTCAGTCTGCAGTACTTCATAACCTCAAAAGGATTCTAAAATTCACCCCACAAACATATCATTTTACTATTTAACCATTCATATTTTATGTTTTTCCATTTTCTTTCATTTTGCATACAGAGATTAAAAACAGTATATATCAAATGTCTGTGCTGCCTGTCTTGATTTACCACAAATATTTGTTGGTATTTCACGTGCATTATGTTTCAGTAATACTGCAAATAATGACAGTCGGACAAGTAGATATCCCTTGGTTTAATATCAAAGTGCTTCTATTTAATAATTAATTAGAAATATTGAAAGTCTAAATTGAATTCAGTTTGTGGTTTTTACATTTTCTACTGTTACTTGATAACAGGACTTGTTTTTCTTCCAAACACTTTTTGAAAGTGAGAATTTAGATAAATGCCAGACTAAAAGTTTTGTATTTTGCTGCATTATTTTTTTTATTGGTGAGGTTTCTTCTTTTAATAAACGTAGGAAAAATGTAAATATTGCATTCCTGTGGTCACTTAATAACTCATGCTGTCTTGTTCCTGTTCTTATATTTCAGATTTTCTCTGCATCTGGAATACCAATTTTCAGACACTGCAAGCAGGAAAAGAGATGGCGGGTAAAATCTTTGGGCAGGTATGTATATACATTATGTACTGAAGCCAATAAACTTCTGGCTGTTGTGTTTCGGTGTTGGTGTTTACTGATTGGCAAATGAAACCAATTGCATAGAATTTTCTGAAGCTTTGTTGCAGACAGGTGTTGGCCTCTGGCTTCAGATGAACGCATTCACACCAAGGTTCCCTGTCCTTCCAGCTGCTGGGTGCTGACGGAGGACTGTATGACTTTGGTAGATCATTGTGTCTGCTCTCCACTGTGATGGGGCTCACTGTCCCTCCTCACAACTTAACAGCAGTTTACACTCCTGAAACAGAAAAGATTACACACGGGTCTGTATTCACCTGTTTCATTGTACCATTAACAGTATTTCTTGTCTCTTTTTCTTCTGATGCAGCTTTGGAGTTTCTCCAACAAGCTCTTTATTCCACATGGGAAAACGCTCTCTGTTATACCATTCGAATGCCCCAAGTCTTCCCTCGCTTCAGCCCTGGGCAAGCTGAAACAGGCCAAAACTGAAGGTAAACAAACACGGCTTTCCTCCCATTGCCATGATGATTACTGCATGCCTCACTCTGTCGCGCTTTTCTTTAATTGCTGCAGAGTCTCAGTCTCCAGCCTGCGTGCCCTCGTGGAATAACATCCTGCACGGAGACAAAGCTCAGCCCTCGAGAGTGGAGACCAGGAAGGTGGTATGTTCCATGACCTCCTTTGTAGAACTAGTGAACAGTATTTGGCATATAAATTAAGTGGTCTCCGATTAAATTGATTTGTTTCATCCTGTTCCACACAGAGAGTAACCAGAAGGACACAATTGACGACGATTTTAACAATTGATCAAATACTGGAGCTCATTAAAGTAAGTCTTTTGGGATGTTTTTTGCATGGCTCTCAAGCAAATTAATATTATTCCGTGGTAGAGCAATAAAATGTTTTCTTGTGTTCATGCAGACGGCGCCGGCAGAGGAGGTCCAGCGGGAGGTGGAGGGGCTGCTGTCCAGGTCAGACCTCCCGGACCTGCAGCCCTCAGTGGGGCAGCTGGCGGCCGTCCTTGTGTCCCGGAGCCTGGCCGATCCGGCCTTCTACTCCCACAGCACCCTGGCTCAGCTCGTGCACACTCGATGTCTGTGCCACAGGTCAGTAAGGCCAAGCCATGGAATTGTGGTGTGTGTTTTTTTTTTTTTGTTTCTTTCTGTCTCTCTTGTGTAATAAAGAAATGAAACACTAATTGTTAACCGCCCACAGTCTGTGATACAATGTGGAAAAAACAAACTGAATGATCTCTCCTGCATTTCTGCGTCTCAGTGACGTCAGTCTGGCTGCATCGTGCTGATTGTAATCACAGAACGTTGTCTCTTTCCACAGTGTTTGTCCTGACCTTGTCCTCTTGGCACTTGAGAGGAAGGATTACTTTCTGTGTCAGCTCTGCTTGCAGTTCTTCCCCGACATCCCTGAAGCCGTCACCTGTGCTTGCCTCAAGGCCTTCATCAGGTGAAAAAAGGAAAAATAGACCGAATAATCGGCGTTGAATGTCTTCTCTGAGCCTTTTTATTGCAGGCCTCACATGCATATTTCTGTAACATAACGTAGATGTCTTCGGATTTGATAATAATTTTATAGAACATGATGCTGCAGTGGCCTGATCATGTTATTTTTGACCTGACTTAAAACGGCTCAGTTGTATTCTCACTTCTCTCGCAGTGTGCCAGATGTTGATGTAGAGAAGATGAACCTGGAGCCTGAGAGCATCTCTTTCATGGAGACTTTAATCTCAAGACAGCACGAGCAGTCCGGCTTGCAGAATGGTTTCAGCCCCAAATCCATGGAGGAGGATCAGTCGGACACCGTCAGTGACCAGCAAAGCACAGCAGAGGAGGAGAAGAAGAAGAAGAAGGCGGCTGCTCCACCGGGGCACGTTTGTCCGGTGGGATTACAGAAGGCTGTCCTGCTGTATCCTTCATGTGAACAGCCACTCTCTCATTTACTGTTTTCAGTAGCTTGTCTTAATTTGTATATTTTGATCCTGCTTTCTGTGCCTCAAGCGTTTCTAGAATTTGTTTCCAATAATATCTCACGATCACGCTTAACGGTGTGATCATCCAGAAATCTGTAAAACTGGTATGTACCAAGATTTGACTTTGCATAAAAAGAGGTTTATGAAATCTTAACTCAGGCTGCACAGAAATGAGGTCCTGCAGACGGCGTACAGCGACACATTCATCCTCCCTCATCTGAAAGAGCTTTCTTCTCAACATGTCGTCGTGAGTAAAATCCACCTACTCTGCTGTTTCTATATAACAATCCACCACAGACTGGATTCTTTGCTCTGAACACTGAGCAGCTGTCATATTCCTCTTTCAGCTTTTCCTCCGATATCTGCAATTCCTCTACCTAAGATATTCCCAAGCTCCTGTCTCACAAATGGAAGGACAGAGATCACCCAGTCTGACTCAGGTTGGTAACACGAACAATCTGGATTGCAATACTAAGCTACGTAAGGTCAGAACATGTGTGTTTCATTTGTTGATTCATTTTTCTGTAATTACTATTTTGAACATTGTCATCGTGGAGGATGGAGTCATGGGATTGCCTCTGGTTGCAGAGTCTCATCTTGTCAGACTGAACTTCCTTGCCTTTTGTGCATAGTTTAGAAATGAGTCAGAACATTATGATACATGGTTAAAAACAATGTTGTAAAGCCATAACTCTTGTTATCACTGTTTGATTGTAGGTCATGGACTGGATGTGCCTGCTGTTGGACGCCCATTTCACAGTGCTGGTGATGACTCCAGACGCCAAAGGCTTACTGCTGGACCTCCACACTTTCGTTAAGTCTCAGGTAACCAGCTCAAACAGTAATCAGTCTTGAGTGTTTAGAAATGTTGTACTTGTTTTCAAATGGCAGATTAAGGAAAGTGTCTGCTCGCTCCTGCTGCTTCCAGAACAAACGCCTCCGTTTTAAAGCCTTCATTGTGATGTGCGTTCTCAGGTGAAACTGGTGTCTGAACTGGGGAAGATCGAGGGCAGCCTCCAGGAGCTCAGTAAGATGAAAGAGAAGAAGGACGTTGGACAATACTCAATTGAAGTCATTGAGCTGTTTTAAAATGTGTATACAATCCTTTTAATAATTATTTGAGAATGTTTTCCTTCCAGCGTATCTTGAGGGGAAACTCTTCATGTCAAGGTTTTCATACTGTACCAGCTGTTAAAGTGCATTTTGGCACAGATGACAGCAACCATAAGTTTACCTGTAACTAAAGAGACTAAGATGATGTAACTTACAGTGTTATACAGGTCTCTGAACTGTGTGGTTGAACTTGTTAAAGCTGGTGAAATGTTGACCATCCATTAAATATGGTTTGCATGTCTACTTGACAGTCTGCTCTTAAAGTCAGCAAGGAATTTCTCAGATGCATAAAGAAGCCCATGTCATGTGTGGCTGCTTATATTAAGACAACTGTTTTAAATTTTTTGAATGCGTTCTCTGTATGTGTCCAAACGGAATATTTCTAAGTCTGTCAGTTGTAACTTTTGTTTTTGTTTTTCCCCCACATGAAATCCTATTTTGTTGAATATAAATATATAACATTGGGAAAAAAATGCCTTGTTGATTTTATTTTATTTTTTCATTTTCATTGAAATGTTATGACTATTCCTGCAGTCACAATTATCCCAGGCTTGTTGTCATAAATAGGAACGTAAATCCAATAAAAAAGCTATCACCTTTTGTCATTTACACACAATATTGGACTATAACTACAACTTTATATTAAGCTCAAATAGTTTGGGATATTTTTATTGCATAAAATGTCTCTTTTTTTAATAACCTCAGTCTACATAGTGAAACACATTTTTCTTTCTTTTTAAAGCCCCAAAGAATTGTTTATTGTAGTTCACAATTCCAGTAACACTTAATGCTTAATGCAATCATTATTATTTTTAGAACAGCTTACCTCAGATCACTGAAAATGTTCATGTGCTGAGTCAAAATCAAAGCAATAATCCATGTATTATTAGCTTATAATGAGGAGATTGATACTCAGAAGCTTTTTTGGTTCTATCACAACTTTTGTAGGAAAGGATTTAATTTTCTTGTGGTTTTTGGATACAAAGCCCACCTGCTATCAGTCTGTGATAGTCTTAATTTTCGTTCTTTTCTGAAGACATTTTTAATCTCATGTCTTTGTTTTTTCAAACACGAAATTGAAACCATGATCTAGCAATTTGTGGTTATATTAATTTCTTCTTTTATTAAAATATTCTAAAACTGTATCCCTGATTGGCTCCCTTGCCCCTCCCAGGACTTGTGGAGACCATGTTGGGACGTGTCCAAATGTATTTGGACCTGCTGCCACGATTGCCTCAATATTTAGGGCTTGTTAAAGATAGATAGTCCGATTAACAGTTTTATTCCTTCCTTTGAAGCTGTGATAGGGTTAGTTAGGACTTGTTTTAAATAATTTAGTAGATCAACTGCTTCAAGGTAAGTGAGAATAAATTATTTTCTAATTTTTCCAACAAGAAGTTCGGTGGAAGGTTGGGGTCAACAACACAATTCCTCACATTATGACAAGAGCATAGGACTTCATCAAGACTTAATTTTAAGTTTTTGTGAAGGTCGAGTTCATTTTGATTTTTAATTGCGGGTGTTCGATGCAATAGCAACCAGCTAGCCTCGTGTCGTTGCACGTGGTAAGAATGGCTGTAATCCTCTCCATCAGCACGAGGCACTGGCCTGTTTCTGACATCCGACATCTCCTTTGTTGTCATTAGAAAATATGGAAAAAGTGGTGTAGTATGCATTCTGGCTCGCTATGTAAGAATGCCGTCCATTTTCAAGCAACAGGGAAGTTCACGAACGAGTCGGACATGTGAGCGGCTCTTTTAATTGAACCACTTTCTGCAGCCTGATGAGTCTGGTGTTTCGGGTCAATTGGTTTCCCTGTTAACTTGTGACCAAGTTCCTTTCACTTCTTTTATTTTCTTTTTTCAGTTGTAATATTTAAAAAACTGACAGAAGTCCACGTTGGACTTTTTGTAAGTCTTAGTTTAATGTGCTGTTACTAGCAGCATTAACAGCAAATGCTAAACTTGAAAACTGCAATAAAGTGGAAAGTGCAGCATTTGGATGCACACTTCTGGAGATGACAGCCAAATAGAACACAGTGCAATATTTATTGAAAAAAAAAACAAAAAACAACAACATATTTTTCAAGTCCTGGTCAATGAACAAGTTACACTGCCATATGATGATAATGTCAGATGTCAGAAAACTACTAACTCTGGAAATAATGAAGGTAAAATAATAATCTGTCAGTCTCTTGTAGAGATCATGCGATTTTCGCGAACGAGCCAGTCTTTTGAATGGCTTGTCAAGATCAGGCCCCCACTTCAAAAGAGCTATAAATTGTATCTGGAGAAGCCAGGTTAGACTTGTAGAGTTTCCACGTGCCTTGTACGTGTGTGGATTTTCCAATTCTTCCCAAAGGTTGGATAATGCAGTGTAGAGTATGGCTGTATTTATTTTATTTTTAATTTTGATTTTGATTGTTTAGTTTTAGTTATCTGTCTTCTTAAAAGAGCTTTACAAATAAAGGTCAGTAGATTAAAAAGACATGTCATCCAGTATGATTCAGACAGTGATTTAAGTCATGAATGAATGAAAGGTTCTTCTAAAATGGGTGAAAAATGAAAAGGAGTCGTTGTCGGCAGGATTCGAACCTGCGCGGGGAGACCCCAATGGATTTCTAGTCCATCGCCTTAACCACTCGGCCACGACAACCATGAAATGTACTATTATGATGCAACAAATTGTATGTACTGAGACTGTGGACACACGCATACTTGTTATTTGTTATGAATCTGTCGTTTTCTGCTTTAAAACCAGCTTTTTACTCGGACTCCTGCTTTGAGGTGCAGTGTAACCTTTAAAAAAAAAAAAATTCTGAAAAATGAAATCAATGGATCGCGCGTGAGAGCGAACACGCAGCGAACGAATCAAACTTCCGAATTCCACGTCGAAAGCACCGTTCATTCAGCCGCGCTGAACGGCCCACCAGCAACGTAAACTAAGGCGCCAGATCGTTCTGTTAAAGTTATAAATTTTAATGTTTCCTAAATTTGCGTATTTGTAAGAACTTTTAACGGAGGCGCCGCGCTTTCAGACGCCTTATCTTCTCGCCTCGCTTTGCTGCTGTGGCGACAGCGACAGGCCGACGGCGTCGTTCGCCGTTCCACCGCGTGTTTTCGGTCCGCCTGCGACTGAAAGTGTTCAACGGGACCGGCGGACAACAGCGGAGACGTGCCTGCGGACCGCGTTTGCACGGATAAGTGATTTTATGAAGTAGCATGCAATTGCGTCTATTGTAGAATAGTAAGTCACGTGATGTGACATCCACTCGATTTACGAGCGTCAAGTTAGACAATAATCACCTCACATCCGGATGCATTAAAATGCTTACTCTAACGTCGATTTAAGTGAGTTTGTATAAAAAGTACAAACGCTGTGATTTATACTAATTGTTCGTTTCCCAACAAGGGGCCTTTGATATTTTTCATCAAAGAATTCGTATTCAATTGTTGCTGTTGTAATCATGTGATATTACTGTGGTAAAATCAATAGTAATTCTGTATTAAAAAAAAGTGGAGACATATTTGTGTTTTCAATATCATTGCAATTAATAAAAAAATCAATAACGCTTTCATTCAGAACATAAGAACTTTGCTTCAATCATTCTGTAAAAAAGAGAAATAACAATTTGTGATTATAAGAAAATGTGATTATCGGGGCTTGAAGTGGCAACCAGCAGCTTCTCTGAAACAGAACACTGCAGCTCAAAAACATGAATAAGGAATAATATATAATTTGGTTATCAACACCTATACAAAACAATACATGTAGGAAATAAATTAGGCTTGTCTGAAACAAGTACGTGATATACTGTTCAGTTTGTTTATTACACATTATTTAAAAAAGGTTAGATCAGGTAGTTTATTAAATATATTTCATGTTAATGAACAGTGATAACTACACACTGAACATGATCGAATGAATAAATGTGAGGTAATGACTTCCTTCAAGCTTTATTATTTTACCACAGCTCCGAGTGTGATGATGAACATGAAGATTTCTTTGCTAAAGCAATGTCCACAATAAATATACACACATTCAGCACATCACAGACAAGTCAAACATGTACTGTGAAACATCTGTTGCCATATTGCACTATTCTTTGTTATATTACACTATTTATGTTTGTTACATTTTGTTAATTTGCACTGTGAGGATCAACTGTCTAATCATTGCATATGGTTTAATGATAATAAAGACTTCTATTATATTTAAATGACAAAAAAGAATAACTCTATTTTTATACCACTATACATTTATGGATATAATGACTGACAGTGACAATCTGTTTGTTGATTTCATTTCAGCATTTAAAACCATCATTTCCCATCATCTGGGAAGCAAACTGGAACTCCTGGGCCTCAACACCGCCTTGTGCAGCTGGATCCTGGACTCTCCGACAGGCTCTTATCCCTGAATGTGGGGAAGAACACCTCGTTGAGTCCCTGCTTTCCTCAGGGATGGCAGGGAACATTATCAGGACTTCTCTTCATTCCATCAAGGACACGGGTGCCAAATGTCACCTGTTGTAAGTGAAAAATATCAGAGATTGCACACATTCATATTGCATATGAATATGCTGGCCTCTGGCAGGTAATACCACAGTCTGAGAGGTGTAGAGCACCTTCAGGCTTTACAACAGCTTTGTATCTGAAGTCAAAAGACTTCTGAACTGCAAATGGTCTGTAGTCTGGTGTCAGGTTTGAGGAAAATTCAGGGTGATAATTTTATACAATAATCAATTGCAATAATTTCAGTGTAATAATCCATTGCAGTATTCCTAAGTGTTGTCACTGTTTATTTCTATACTTTTTCCTATTTGTTTTTAGACACGTTGATATATTTTGCAAGATGTAATTCATGTGTGAACCTGTGATGTGTACTTTGAATGACAATAAAGTTATAACTGAGTCACAGATGTTTAAATTGTATAAGCGGTGTATATTTATTTTCATTTTGTCATAGATAATGAATGAATCTGGCATTTAAATAGTTATTAAGCTGTAGATACTCTTATTTCCTCTCAGCAGTTTTAGATTTTGGAACACTGCAGCCCGATTAGTTCCTTTTTATTGTCCTGACCAACAAATTGTATATTATGTCCTGTTTTCACATGTTTTATTGTTATGCATATTTTTGTTGACAATTCTTTCTTGCAGTTCTTTAATTTTCATGGTACAAGTGCTCAAAGGAAGATTTTTTTTCCATTTCAATTTCTCCTGATTATTTTTTTTTTAATATTATGCAAAATTACTGTTTTGTTTTTTTGTCGACTGAGGAGAACTTTATTAGCATGTCACTTTTCCCAGGCGCTCTTCGTCTGGAGCAGCTTTTACTTTGGGGCGGCGCGCGGAGCTTCCAGGCCGCTCGCGGCTGCCTGCGCGCGGCTTGACGCAGCTCAGCGGCCTGCTGTGTTTTCAACGGAGGGAGAGTCGAGAAGAAAAATGGCGTCTGCAGGCGACCCAGAGCGGGACACCGGCCATTCAGTTTGAGCTTTCCGCTCTGAAATTGAGACCGGGGCTTGGTGGGGACCAGTCGGGATCCGTCGCCAGATCGGTTGGGGTTGAACAACCCCGTTTTTCTCCGGTGTGCGTGGCTCAACCAACCACCGAGATTGAAGCGGAACAGTCGCGGCTCTCTCCTGCAATGAGGGGGAGACGAGGAAGGCCGCCCAAACAAGCAGCCGCGATACGGGAGGGTTCGCCCGGGCCAGTCCGCGGCTCTCGGGGCGGCAGGAGTAGAGGGATGCGTGGCCGGGGGAGAGCCCGAGCACGGGGTCGGGGACGCGGGGTGAGCGGGGACGTTTGCGGCCCTGGCTCCCCGGAGGTGGACGCGGAAAGAGAGAACTTTAATTCGTCCAGGGGCCGCAGGAAAGTTGGAGGCTCCGTCGCGGCGGTGGCTGCGGCGGCGGCGGCATCGCGGGGCAGAGGAGGCAGAGGTAGAGGCAGGGGGGTGAGAGGCGGCCGCGGCGCTAGAGGCGGAGGGAGGCGGCCTCAAACCAAGATAGTCTACGACGATAACAGCGACGAGGAGGAGGATAATTTCAGCTACCGGTCGGACGAAGACGAAGACGAACTCCTGAACGACAACCCTTCGTCGGATCTTGAAGAAGAGGAGGAGGAGGCCTTGGGAACAGATTCGGACTATCTGGAGGAACTACCGGAGGATGGTGGCGGCGGCGGCGGTGATGATGATGATGATGCCAGCTACTGTACAGAGAGTAGTTTTAGGAGCCACAGCACGCTCGGCAGCACCCCAGGTACGTCCGTGTGCATGTGCACGCACTTTGAGCGCCACATGCCTGCACTGCTCTGATTGTGGATTTTATTTTGAGCTCTGTGCAGAAAGCAAGCCGCATTGTTCAAAATGGAGCTTGCAGTGAGAAACAGGCCTTTGTTTACCGTGTGCTCCGCTGGCTCGCGGCTTCGCTCCACGCTGCAGCCGGCTCTCGTGTTTTTACACTTTTGTCGGATCAGCACATTTCTGTTGACATTTTGTTATCAAGACTTCTTTTGTGCTTTTTTAAAAAAAAAATTTTTTCGCCTGACTTTTTTCGCGCGTGTCTTCCACACAGGATACAGGAGTTGTTTGCTACTTTGTATCATTTTCATTCATTCATATATATACATTGTTTCTGTTTATACGCAGTAATTTAAGCTCGAGTGATTCACACTACAAGTTGTTTGTAAACATTGTAACTAATTAGAGATTATCTGATTAGGGTGCTATTTATTCTGAAACTGCAGCACCCAAATTAAAAAAAAATAATCACCACATAAATAAAATCAATCAGCTGTCATTTATAGAGGAAAATAATAAGATTTCTAAAGCTTTGCAGCTCGATTGTTTGATTTTATCCCAGTTTCATTATGTTACTAAATGAAATTGACAGGGTGCTTTTTGAGCGCACTTTTTGCACTTGTTGCAAACAACCCATTGCGTTGAGCCCCGTTACCATAGCAACCACTGCATGTTTATCAGGTGTGGAAATTAAGCCCATCTTGTTTCCACTTGTTGACAATCAGATTAGTAATTTAAAAATAAATGTCATGACCTTACGTGTTCTGTAATGCAGTGACGCAGTGTGGTAAATGGACGTAAATCCAACTGCATTTAAAATGCACTGAGAATTAATCCATTTGTTTGCTCTGGAATGAATTTTAATAGTTCTGACAGGGAAGGGACATTTATTTGCTGTTTCTCTTACATAAAGTCTGCCATTTTTATTTGCGGGAAGCAGTTTCATTAAGCAAAACTAATATTGCAAATACTTTTTTAATTACTGAATTCAGTTGTTTCAATAAGACCCCTGCAAGTGGCAAATAAATTCAAGAAAACTCTAAGACATTTTGAACAATGCTGTTTCCAGCTTTGTAGCAGCAGTTTGGGGAGGGCTCCCACACAGGAGGATCCATAAAGACATGGTTTGTTAAGTTCCCTCTGGTAGAACTCCTCTGCCTTGCACAGAGCCCTGACCTCAGCCTCGTCAAACACCTTTCAGATGAACTGGAACGGAAATTGTGAGCTGGGCTTTCTCCTCCAACATCATTGCCTGACCTCATAAATGGTCTACAGAGTGGAATATTTAGTCTTGCTTAGAATCTTTTGCTAGAACTATGAAAGGGGTCCAGCTCGGTATAACAGACAGGCGTCTGGACACGTTTGTCTTGACATGCAGAAATGGACACTTTATGTACTTCATCTGTGTCGCTTCACCACACTCTGGTCAAGCTTAGATGCAGTTGAAGTAGCCCAGGGATTACACACATACCTCAGTTGTCTACTTTTGTGAAAGATGTGTGAACCTCGCTACATTGTGCAGCCAAGTGTGAGTCGTCTCTCAGAAGACCAACGACAGACGTTATGATGCTTTCACTGCCACTGCCATGCTTTTTCTGTTTGATGCTTAATGGCCCTTATAGCTGACTTTTTTAAGTAATAAATAGTGTTTAGTTTTCCAGCCGGCTCTTCTCTTGTAGTCTCGTTGCAACTATTCTGTTCACACATCCGTGTGATGCCACAGAATGAGACCAGACTGAAAACAAATATATCAGCTGAACAGCAAAGGCCTTCTTGTTGATATGCAGTACAGCGTGTCTGACTATCAACCATTCCGTAATGTTTCAGAATCATTCAGTTTGAGAGGAAACGATCAGACATGTGCATGGTTGCGTGACGTAAACTTGTGTCTTAGTGGGGTCATGAGGCCAGGTCAGGACCTGCACTGGCGCTTTGGAAGCAACCACACATTCAAATTCATTCCTCATTCCTGGAAGCTGCCCTCTGAGCCACGATTAAAAAATGTTTGCAGGTACAGCACATATGTTGCATGATCACCGAGGCAGTTCCGTTATAGCCTATTTATATTGAGAAAAAAAAAAAAAAAGATCAAGGTGCCAGATTTCATTAGTGCCCTGATTCTTCTGTTATAAAATAAAGAGGATATAAAGTTTGGAGTGCTCCGAGAGCACAGGTGTAACTTAGTGCTGTCTCTTGGGGGATATTCTTCTAAATTGTATCAGAAAACGTACTCAGATTATACACAGAGCTTTCCAGGTGGAACCCAGCTGTTCTGTAGTGCAGACACTTCACAAATTCAGAATCAAACCGTACATTCATGAGGTTAAAAGAAAGCTATTAGGTTCACGCTATCTGGTGTCAATGAATCAACTTTATAAATAAACATATGATAGAAAGCCAAGCTCAGTCCAGCTGTGTGCTGCAATATTGCATACGGATTTTTCAACAAACACCTGATTTCATCTTATATCAGAAGTGTTACTGATTATCATCTTTGGAATTTCTGTTTATAAGTTGTTTTCATATTTTTTTCTTGTGGTTTCTTAGGATTTTCGTTTACAGGAACTGTGTTTCTATATATTATTGTCTGTGAGCCTCCCCTGAGTCTCTTCCTCTCACTTGTTGCAGGCCGGAGAAGGAGTCGACCACAGCGACCACGGTCTCCCATTCTCGAGGCGAAAGACATTCCTCCCTTGGAGCTTCCCAAGTCCTCCGAGGACCTCCTGGTTCCTACCTCACAGCTCCTCAATGTCTCCGCCGTTTACGAGGTCCTGCGCAACTTCGGCACCGTGCTGCGGCTCTCTCCGTTCCGCTTTGAGGACTTCTGCGCCGCCGTGGCCAGCCAGGAGCAGTGCACGCTGCTGGCAGAGACGCATATCGCCCTGCTCAAAGCCATCCTCAGAGAGGAGGACACTTCCAACACCACATTCGGTCCCACGGACGTGAAGGACTCCGTTAACTCCACCCTGTATTTTGTGGACGGCATGACGTGGCCGGAGGTGGTGCGGGCGTACTGCGAGAGCGACCCGGAGTACCGGCACATTCTGCCCCTCCAGGAATGCGAGGATTACCCGTACGAACCGCTGGAGAGCAAAATCAAAGTGCTCCAGTTTTTGGTGGACCAGTTTCTGGCGACCAACATCGCCCGCGAGGAGCTCATGTCGGAAGGCGTGGTCGCCTACGACGACCACTGCAGGGTGTGCCACCGTCTGGGCGACCTGCTCTGCTGCGAGACGTGCTCGGCCGTTTACCATCTGGAGTGCGTAAAGCCGCCTCTGCAGGAAGTCCCGGAAGATGAGTGGCAGTGTGAGGTGTGTGTGGCGCACAAGGTACCCGGTGTGGCCGACTGTATCCCAGAGGTGCAGAAGAGCAGACCGTTTATCCGGCAACTACCGATCGGCTATGACCGACACCACCGCAAATACTGGTTCCTGAACCGCCGCGTAGTTGTGTAAGTTAACAACTTGATTCCTTGATTCACAGAGTCGACAATGTCATCCCACGTTCAACAGAAGGATATTTAGCAGAGGTCTTTAAGATTACTGAGACGCTTGATTCAGTTTGTGCTAAAAGTCTCATAGTAAGACTACACTGGACTGATTTACTATCAAATTCTAGTAACTATCTGATAAAAGTCTGTATTATGAAAAACTGAACTCCCATCTTGTGGTAACTAACACTTATTGATATTAGTATTGTTGTTGTCAAAGATAATTATTTTGGATGTGAGAGTTGTGTCTCTGAAATGATTGTTGAACACATATGTTGTCACCTTGGCGTAGATACTGTACATCGGCCTTGCAGACAACTGTTGTCACGTTCTTCCAACCAACAATAGCAATATCACCTTCTGACACAAGTTTTGGATGATCATTTTAATTAGTTTCAGTGTCGCTGCTACTGCAGGACGGCAACAATTCACCAGCCAGTGGAAACGATCAAGATTTCATGCATCTCATGGCACTTTTATGGAGAAAAATGAAATAATCTCACATGAGTAAATACAGGCATGCATGGCGAAGAAAAGCTCCCGTGGAAGTTTGCAGAAGCAGACTCAAATCTGGCAGCTTTCTGGTTTTAGGGGACAGCAGGAGAGAAAACTACAGCCTGAAGACAGGGAGCAGCAAACAAGTTGAGATCAGAGCAAAAACTAAGCTAGCAATGCAAAACCCAGATCACCTTTTTCAGTTTTCTGTTAAGTAGAACTGTAATAACCTTCAAGTTTGCATACATGTACATTAATGTGTGGTCAATGCTATGTTTTTAGTCTCTTTATGTTATCTATCAGACACACAGTGGTATGAGTAGTCGACTTATTCTTCAGATTGGAGGCAGTGAAGGTTGACTTTGTGCTTTACCAGCATATCAAACTGGATTTTTAAGCCTGATAGACATGATGCCACAAAGTGTAGTGTGGAATAAGCCTAAAGGTTTGCTAAAACCCCACAGTGTGTCGCAGACACTACACAGTTGGTGAACATAAATTATGTGTGCAATTTAAAAAAAAATACAATATGGAAAATAGCATTAACCACAGTGTTTTGGGTTCAGTTTGGCTCATCACAGCCTCTGATTCACCGATTTGGAATAATAAGTGAAAAGATATGCCTTCTTTAGGTATGCCACTGTGACACCTGTGTTTCTCTGTGAGCACTGAAGTATTTCATTTATCTGTAGCAGCAAACACAAGCTGAAGACATCGTTCAAGCCTCCTGCATTTGAGAGAAAATATCATTACAAGTTAATTGCGTGGCCCCACAGAGACTCATATTTGCTCTCAGGGGTGTAAAATAACACAAAAATTCATTAGTGTTCTTCGATGGTGTTTCATTTGTCTACTTTTTTTTATTGTTTTGTGGACAGCTACTCTGTTACAGTCAATTCATTTTAACACAAGCCCTGTCACTGCTCACATTTTATTATTTGTTCTATAATTCTCACTCTTCTATGCTTCATTTGAGTGTTTTTTTTTTCTTTTTTCATTTTTCAACACATTTTAGGTCCAGTGTTTTGTAGATTATCTGCTGTGCGTTTGTCTTGTCTCTGACTGGGAGAACAACAGCCGCATAGATAGATATGAGAACGGATCAGTTAGTAGATAGGTAGTTCATAATTTAATAACCAAACATACCTGCACCCCTGTATGGTTTCCGGCATCAGCAGCCGTCCCATATGTTAGTAAATGATGTCGGAGCTGAGCAGACGCAGACTGTGTGTGTGTGTGTGTGTTTGTGTGTGTGCTGGGTCAGCAGCAGTTGACCGTGTGATACATAAACCATGAAGGAGAGCAGATTACCTCGACCATGTAAGATTATAGGAGCAGCTCTACCTTAAAATTGACATCAATGTATTCACCTCTGCTTGTGTTTCCAGAGTGCCTCGACTCTGTCACTCAGTGCACAATCGAAGCGTGACTGGAATTGAACGCAGCGTCCGTTTAACAAACCAGCCCATCGCAGTCTTTAGTGTCCCGTCATGTCTGTACACACAAACAGTGTGACCACATGGATGCAGGTGACGGAGCATCCGTATATCCAGTAAAGAAGCTGGTGTGTGTGTGTGTGTGTGTGTGTGTGTGTGTGTGTGTGTGTGTGTGTGTGTGTGTGTGTGTGTGTGTGTGTGTGTGTGTGTGTGTGTGTGTGTGTGTGTGTGTGTGTGTGTGTGTGTGTGTGTGTGTGTGTGTGTGTGTGTGTGTGTGTGTGTGTGTGTGTGTGTGTGTGTGTGTGTGTGTGTGTGTGCGTGCGTTCTCGTATTTCTATCCTTGTTGGGGCCAAATGTCCCCACAAGGATAGCAAAACGTGAAACGACGTGCCTTGTGGGGACCTTTTTCCGGTCCTAAGTAGGAGAAACAGTGTTTTCTTGACCATGTTGTTGTTACTGAAAAAAGTAAAAGTGCAAAAACATTTCTTTAGGGTTAGGCTTTGTTGTGGTGTGGGTTAGGGTTAGGGTAAGGGTCAGGGTTAGGGGCTAGACATGAATGGGAGTCAATGGACGGTCCCCACAAGGATAGAAATACAAGACTGAGCGTGTGTGCGCGTGTGCGCGCGTGCGCGCGTGCGTGCGTGCATACTGCCTTCAGAGAAGTGCTGGACGGATGCTGAATAGAGATGACTATTAAAAGTATCCAGTTTTACAAGAAGTGAACGACTCTGTAGCATCCAAAGACAGATATTTTCACTGTAATTGAGCTGCATTTTTTCGCAAATATTTAAAATCCTCTATTTTTTTGTGCAATTTATAGATAATTATGACTTATGTCATGTATCGGTTTGCTATAATTTCATAGTTGGAGTTGTAACATGCAGGTATACCACACTGCCACTGCCTCGCTGTTTTCATTAGTTTAATTTAGCAGCTTATTTACAAACTATTAAAATCAACAAAGAGGCCAGAGCCGTCTTAGAGGTCATAGATACATGTACATGATATTATTATGCTAATTATCCAATAATGTTTGTCAGGATTATGCAAAACAGTCTCGCAACACATACAGCAAGAATATAGGGACATAATTTACCATTTTCACTGCATCCTCTTTATTATTGGTTATTAATCAAGTAGGCTGTTGATAAAATCAATATTGATCACTCTTTAAAGCACAACCTGGAAGAATTTAGGAAATATTTGGACTAATAATAACTGATGTGTGTGATGTATTTGTCTTTTTGAACCAGATGATGTGTAAATTAACTGAGTACCTGAAGCTTGATGATGGGATTTTGTTTCTGGACAGTTTTCTTGCTTCCAGGTACTGTTGTTTTTAGCCTCAGTGTTTCGAAGGACCAACTGATGCCTTGTAGTGGTTGAAATGCTGCTGATTATATTCCAGCTCCAGATTAGGACCATGTCCTGCAGATATTGCTGGACGTGGAAATGATGGATTTATGACTGCTTTCAAAAGCCTGTATCTGGATCCTTTGTTTGCAAGCTTCTCTCCTATGAAAGACTGCTTAGATTTCAGCTGCACTTGTAAAATTGAGATCTTTGCCATAAAATCTCAGCGATATCTTTCTCAGTTTGTGACGCTACGATGACAGATGTGCCACCATTTCACTTCACGACTACTTTAGTTTAAATACAGTCCTCATCCAAAACATGCATCACTGGCACGCACACACACACACACAAGGACTGCAAGCAATTACCGTTCCTCAGAACTGATGTGTCACAGTCGTCGTTTTCTTTGTTTGCAGTCACAATGGCAGATGTCGTCCAATGGCTGCAATCGTGATCAAAAGAAACACTGGATCTGTGTCGGCAGCAGCAGCCGCAGCCATTAAACCAGTTCCTCTAGCTATCCTTTTAGAAGTTGTTGAACCTAGTCGTGCCAGCGTTGCAGCTATCTGCAAGTGCGTAATGCATGATGCTGCATGATAATAAAAAAAAAAAAAAAACAGCTCGCGAGTATGCTTGAAATTTCTATCCTCCAGTTCAAAGGATAGTCCAAAGTTCAAATTTTACCCTTTTATAATCAGACAACGAAATAAATAAAACCTCTTGAGTCATTCTTTGATTATAAAATCAATGCTAAAAGTGGAAACTTACCCCAGTTTTTGAGATTTGTGACTTAAGCTGTTGTCTAAATGAAACATGTACTCGGCTCACTGGATTTCTGTATCTTCTTGATAAACGTCATGCAGTACTACTGTCCTACAGAGCAGTGTTATTTGCAACAAAGGTTGCTACATGAAAAAAAAAATTTCTCATTGTCACTTGTTTTTATGTAATTAATATGTCGTCACATTTGTTTTCTCATTTATTTGTCGGATGACCTGGTGCTCTAGTTGGTAGAAGGATGTGCATTTCCAGTTCAAGGGGCAAAACAGACGTTACATTCAATACATTACAGCTTTAAAAGAGAAGAGTTTTTAGTTGCACAACTCTGAAATAGGTGTACTGGTATTTGCATAAGATTTTTGTGCCCTCTGATCGTCATTAACTCAGCATTGAAAGATATCAAAAATCACTTGCCTACTAAAAACTTGATGTTTGTTGAACCGGAAACTATATCAAAAACAAAAGCAGCAAATTGAAATTACAAGAACATGACATATTTCTTACTATTATTAATGGTGATAAAATGAATCAAAACAAAAGAAATACTCCGGTGAAGTTCAGATCTTAAAATTGTTTATTCTTTAGTTCCACCACTTCTGAGTATAGAAAGGAGCGTTAAAGCACATGCACACGATCCCATTCATGACTTTTTCCTGTATTTTGCTGCTTTTAATGTGGCTCCTTTGTCTGCTCTGCAGTGAGGAGGACGGTGAGCAGGAAGAGAAAGCCATCTGGTACTACAGCACCAAGGTAAACACAACTCATCTCTCCGCTCTATAGTTTCCTTCACTTCACACAATCTCCGTTTATTGTGCCGTTTTCCCTCCCTTGCTGCTGTATTTTTGCGTGACGTGTTGCGTTCACCAAACTCCGTCCTCCAGGTCCAGCTTGCGGAGCTGATCGACTGCTTGGATAAGGAATTCTGGGAGGCCGACCTGTACGCGGCTCTGGAGGAGATAAGAGACGAGGTGCACACGCACATGGACATCACTGAGGACCTGACCAACAAGGCCCGCGGCAGCAACAAGTGTTTCCTCACCGCCGCTAACGGTACGGAGCTCGTCATTCTCTCTGCTCTCCACAGAAAATGTCCCGACAGTTTGAGTCTCTCTGGGTTTAATAATGGCCGACAAGTGGAATATTTCCCCCTGATTTGTCTCGCTGTCTCCCTTTCCTCATTCCTCCGCCCGTTTTCTTGCCAGTGCTCATGAATGCCACCCAGTCATAGATGGCTTGGCCAAAGGAATCAGTCCAGCTATTATGTAACCTTACTCTGGTCGCAGTCTGGCCACTGTCCAACATGCGAGTTCCCCTTTGCTCCGTCCACAAAAGCCCCCTATAGGTTTCTGCATTCTGTGCTGGTAAGAATGAAGCATATATGGTTACATATCGGTGGGTTGTGTTTGTACGTTTGGTTGACTTTCCGGTGGAAATTCCCAACATTTTCACTCGGGGCACATTACATCAGGCTTGAAGTTGTGCAATGATTGTGTTACTTTTTGGTTCAACAGCTTGAGTGGAAACTAGCATTTCTCACGAGCATCTGCTGAAGGTGGTCTCCCACTTCGATCTGTTTTTACCCCAGGAGGTAGAAAACAAAGGCATTGGAGAGCAAGAGAGGACGAACAAAGCTTCTGTAAAATGATTTGAAACTGGCAGCAGAGCTTTGTGTCCCCTTTACAGGAAGGCACACTTTGTGCAGCCCAGCACCACAACAAGAGTGCAACAATGTATGTAGAACATTTACTGCAGTCAGGAGTGAGATACACAACTGAATAACTGGTCAGAAGTGTAACCCGCCGAAAATAGTTAAGGTAAACGTGCAAACGTGTTCCATAGCTCGTACCGTTGTAGCAGAGTCAGCAGGAAGAACTCAGAGACGAATAATCACTTTCAAACCTGATTCAGTCAACAATTAACCAGAGCAAACACACACAAGTCGAGGGAAATAATGCCAGCGCCATGCAGGCAGAATTAAGTATTACTACTGCAATTACCAGGGAAAAGAAATCGACCGAATGCTCTTGGATCGTCGACATATTCTGCAAGTCCAATTTGCCCCTCATGGCTTTTTTTTTTTTATTGTACATTTCACTTCTCATCACTTCAGTAGAGTTTATTTAAGTGTTCGATGAGAGCGAGTCGGACCGATATATTGGCACATGGATGGTTTGATACAAGAGAAATTAGACAACTTTAATGAAGAACAGATCAAAGACAAAGTCACGCAGGGGAAAGCCTCAGATGCTGTCTGTGTGAAACAGCTGCACGTTGCAGGTTCACCTAATGTCATGCAGATCCAGTCATGATGCTCATTCAGTTTCAGATCAGTTTGTTTTTGCATTGCACCAGTTACAGAGTAGCTTTCTCATGGCATATAATATCCAGTAAATAGAAAACAACATCAGTACCATATAAACTTGCAGCGGCAGAAGATTGAGAAAGAACCACTCTTGGACTGAAGAGGAGATGAATTTCATGTTAAGTTGCATAAATCTGATGGACATAGCTTATGTAGATGGTTTGTCATTGGAGTCTCGCGTCACTATTTTTGTAGGTACTCTCAATGTACTGAACGACTGAAACATGTACATCATTCTGCTTTTATGAAGCACATGTAAACCTGTCAGGCTCAATGTTGTAGTAGTTTTATTCTTCTTATTAAAATAGAAATGCTTCCAGCAGAAAATTATGTATAGCAGTTCCTCTTTAAAAAAAAAAAAATGAAGCTAATTTGCACAGTCATCCCTCAGGCTGCTTTTAACCTCTGACTGCTGGTTTTTGACAGGCTTTTAATGTTGCAAAGAGCTTCATTGGAAGGTCATCCAGGCTGTAACCTGTGTCAAATTTCTCTTCATCTGCTAATTATTGAAGTGACGATGCCGGAAGAGGCATTACATTTGGATCCTATTTTTATGTTCACCAGCTATTTATGCAACAGTGTTTTGAGATGTTGCAGGATATTTTAAATATAATAGACACAGAGGTAAAAATCTGTCAAAAATACTGATTAAAAATCTTCCTTTAGCATTTTTCTTGCATGCTTTTAGCTCTCTTATAATACAGATTGTTGATAAACGCAGTCAGACTTAACACAGCGAGCAGAACCAGCTGAACCACGGAGCTTCAGCGTCGCTGCTTTATATCTGTTTCACTAATAAAAGACAGATTCCAGCCATTTGCATTCTTTGGTGTTTCTTTTCTGTCTGAGCTCGGGTTTTCTTCTCCTCTGAGCACAACGATTTCTCCCAACGTTTTATGAGAAGTTTAGTGGAGAGGCAATCTTCCCCGGATTTTTAACTGCTAATGAAACAGATAATGTATAAAAGCAACAGTTTATTGTTGATTCCCTGCTCTGTTATTGCTGCAGACAGAAGTTTAATATTGCTTGGCAGTGGCACTTATGTTAATCTGGGATGATACTAACAAGAAGTCGTGCCCTCGTAAAAAACAGGCTTTACGGCCGCCTACTGGATGTTAATGCCTGCCCTCCCATTATCACTTTCATTACGCTAACGCTCCTAAACAAGACCACACACTAGAATCCAGCTTTAATGGGGTGTTTTATATGAAACTGGCGTTTCTATTGTTCCTGGTTGACATAAACAATCACGTTGACATACATGCAAATGACATGTTTTATTTTTCCTTGAGACTATTATTTTGATATGAACTTCTCAGACAAAGTGTTTCTTCTCACCCCGTGTCGGTTCTTTTTTTCTTTTTTCTTTTTTCTTTTTTCTCAGGCGGCGTCTCAGCCGCAGACTTTGTTTGGTTCTTACAGTGTCCGTGCTTCCTCTGCTTATCTCGCCCATTCAGATGAGATCCTGGAGCGATTGCGTGCCAAGAGGGAGGAGGAGCTGGAGGAGGTGAAGAGGCGTGCGGCCGAGGAGGCTCTGAAAGCGCGGCTGGAGAAGGAGAAGAAGGAGGCGGACGTGGAGAAGGAGGACGACGAGGCCAAGGCGAAGGACGAGGGACAGCAGGAGGGGAAGTCCAAGGACGGGGCGACGGAGGGAGAGGAGCAGCCGGCAAAAGAAGACGCCACAAAGGAAAGAAAGGACGGCGGCAAAACTGCGGGTAATTTCAGAAATCACTCTTGAAACGCTGAAGGAGAGTCTGTTTTTCTCACTTTTGGAAGGTTGGCCTCATTCTGCTTTTGAACCTTGGAAGAGGACAGCACCGCAAGCGCGTAATTAGTTATTGATTGAAGAATCAATTTCAAGCTTGTTTGTATTTAGAACTGATTTGAAAAGCACAGCGCCGTTTCTCATGACTAGAATGAAACTCACACAGCATGTACGTGAATTTCTATCAATATGTCCAGAGCAATCAGTGCAGTAGATAAGTTTTTTTTATACGAGTAATATGACTGTAATTGCATGTACCTCCATATGTCACTTTTACAATTTTATATAACTATACATTTTTCCCAACAGTACCCCCCCCCCCCCCCAATTTTTTTTTTCCATCTAAATTACTGACTTGTACATTATCGGCAACATTGTTTCCAACATTACTGCTGTTCATCTGTAGTCAGTGAAGCTGCTCCCGCTGGTCTAGAGAGCACTCCTGGCAGTGGCAGCTCAGATGGATCTGCACTTCCAGAGCGCTCTTCTTCTTCAGCACAGACCGCAAACCCCCCGCCCTGCACTGTCGGGGCTCGCTCAGAGGGACGTTCCAGTCCGCAGCTCTCTAACAATACAGAAGGTATTGTTAATGAAAGTCCAGGGATGTAGAATCAGCTTTGGCACCGCTGTCTGCAGCTTTGCAGGACCGAGTGTTAACTCCACCACTCGTTTTACAGCCTGCCTCTCTGCATGCGGCTCTTCAGTCTGCTGGCTTTAGCAATCAGTTCTTAGTGACATTGTCACGTCTTGAACTTGGCCTCAGCCTTGGATTGTCTTCTGGCCGTTCTGCGCTCCACAGTGTTCTGGATCTGCAGTCATCTTTCTTTTCCCGACCTGCTTGCTTTTAAATAGCTTCGGTGTCTGTACTGCTACCGAATGATCGCTCAGTGATTTTGTTTGTATATTGATCCTTTAAAATAACACCACTTCTCCATTTGTTTTGAAAAATTTGACCTGTGCTGTTATGCGTGCAAGTGTTGATAGAGCGCGGCTCTGAAATGCTTTTAAAGTGAAAATTGTTCCATCTCTGCTGGTTATTTGTTGTCTGCATTACGCTTGAATAATCAGCAGAGGGAGCCACAGGCTTGTCCATTCTCTGAACGCCCATAATAACAGTTCTCAACACTAAAGCTGACTTTCTTCTGCAGAACTCACATTTATTTGTCAGTGTTGATGCTTTTGTATCGATTTTCTTTCTTGCATGTCAGACAGATGTGAAATGTTTAGAGGTGAGACCCGATGGATCTAACGATTCACTCCGTTTTGATTTTCCGTTTTGTCTTTCTAGAAAACCCCTCGTCATATTCCGTCTCCGACAGTGGAGACGGCGTCCCCAGCTTGAGCCACCCCCCTCAGCCCAGCGAGGAGAACAGTAACAGCAGCACTGGGCCTGGAGTTCCTCCCAGGGGTCCCGAACCTCCAGACTTGGCCGACAAGTCCTCACAGTCGTCCCTGGCAAGCCTGGATGACGCAGGTCTGACAGAACAGCTTGATAGTTCCACTCCTCAATAAAGTACGGCACCTTTATGAGCACAAATGATAACAGAATACGCTGTAATTATGTGGAAATGTTCCTGAAGTTATCTTGATATTCGTCATTTAAACATCTTTACTGATTGTGCAGTTCTAGTTTCATAGATTTCACGACTGTGTGGTTTTCTTTGCCTCTGGCTTGACTGGACTTTGCACTTGCAGGCGACAGCAAGGACTCTACCAACGGCGAGACGACGGGTCTCAAGAAGTCTTCAGCGACTCGCATGGTGACCCGGCTGAGGAACCCGGACAGCAAGCTGAGCCAGATGAAAAGCCAGCAGGTCGCGGCCGCAGTTCACGAAGCCAACAAGGGCTTCAAGGAGGGCAAAGAAGTGGGAACCTCAGATCGAAATGATTTGACTGTTTTGAGACGCACTTTTCAATCAGCACAAGCAGTTAAAACTTTCTTTTTCCCCCCCACTGTTATGTCTGCAGGTACTGGTAGTGAATGCACAAGGCGATATCACCCGGGTCAGCACACGCAGCAGTAAGGAGGTCGTGATGAAGGGGACCCTCTGCCAGTACTTCAAGCTTGGCCAGGAGGGCAAGTACCGCGTCTATCACAACCAGTACAGCTCCAACGCCCTGGCCCTCAACAAGCACCAGCACAGAGAGGCAAGCAGCCGTTTGGTTTAAGCCACGGGAAAAATACTGAATGAAGCAGTTCAGCTTGAAGTCTCGTCGGAACGCTAAAGTCTAATCGAGGATTAAAATTCACTGTGATTCATCAGGACCATGACAAGCGGCGACACCTCTCCCACAAGTTCTGCATGACACCAGCAGGAGAGTTTAAGTGGAACGGATCCATTCACGGCTCCAAATTCCTCACCATCTCCACCCTGAGGCTCACCATCATCCAGCTGGAGAACAACGTTCCAGCGCCGTTCATGCACCCGAACTGGGCCTCGCACAGGTAAGCAGCTGGTCAGAGATCGTAACACTTTCGTTTTGAGTGGTTTTTACTGCTCCAGTTTGCCGCCGGTGGTTTTAAGTCTGTCATCTCTCTAGTGTGGTATAATGGACTGCAGCAGATTTCATTGGGGAAAATAGAAGCTTTCGTCTGTCTGCTGCTCCTTTGGGATGGTTTAAAAGCAGGGGACGAAATCTCATAGTGTACATGCGGTCAAATAAAATATTATTTTCTTCTTCTATGTGGAAGTTAAAGAAAAGTCAGAATGACATTTTCACTCGATGTAAAAGCAAACCCCACGCTCAAATGCGACTTTGAAATAAAAGCAACCAGGGTAAATGGAAAAGCTGAAATTTGGTATGTTATTTTAATAATGTTTGTTTTGTAGGACAAATTGGATCAAAGCGGTTCAGATGTGCAGCAAGGCCAGAGAGTTTGCTCTGGCTCTGGCCATCCTGGAGTGTGCCATCAAGCCCGTGGCTATGCTGCCTCTTTGGAAAGACTCGCTGGGCCACACCAGGTACATAAATACCATATGTGTGTTTGTATTCGATTGTAAAGTAAGGCTGCAAAATTATTATAACTTAAAGTAATGTTTTCTCAGTTTTCATTTGTACTATAACTATGAATCTGTACTTTTGCACATTGACAAACGTTCTGTAACAGATCCAATCAGTGCTAATGCAAAACAAAAAAAAACCTCAACATGCATTCACTTCCTGTATATGCAGTGTGTGTGTGTGTGTGTGTGTGCTCAGTTTGGCTGGCAGAGTCACTCATAACTAGATCCTATCAAAAGGCCCACCCTGGCTGTGAGGCATAATATTTAGACTACAAGTCCGCAACCAGCACCACCCACCTCTGACTCCACTACTGCTTCAGCACCACATGCCTCCTTTAAAGAAGCGATTGTCCAACATTTCACAAGGTTGGGGGGGTGTGTGAAATATGACCGTCAAAGTAGGTTTGGGAAAGAGTTGCATTTCCACAACTTGTATAAGAAGTGTGTATGTGCACTTTTTTTTAAAGTGGCTCTAGTGATACTTTACACAACTACGATGACTCCCTTATTTGCACTTTACATGCAGCATTTCCCACAGTTAAGGGTTTGGTTTTGTGAATGTATTATTTACCTTACGTAAGTTTTTTGGCATTAGCACTGATAATGTCTGTACGTCAACAAATTGCAATCGAAAGTTCTCTTTTGTGTCTTACCATAAATATACTGAAGGTATTTGTTTCAACAACCCGAAATGTTTCCAGGTTGAACCGCATGACGTCGATGGAGCGCGAGGAAAAAGAAAAAGTCAAGAAGAGGGAGAAGAAGCTGGAAGATGAGGAGACGATGCAACAGGCCACCTGGGTCAAGTACACGTTTCCCATCAAGCACCAGGTGGGTCAAGTCCAGAATAAGGTCGATTCAGTGTGTCAGATCAGATTTTCATACACATGCGGACGGCCCTTCTATTTTTCTGTTGATGTTTGTCACACAAACACAATTGAGGAGTTTCCCCCTTTGAGCACCTTTCAGATTTTCAAATATAAAAGTAATAATTATACATCAGTTTTATCCCAGAGCCTCTAAAACAACAAGGTTTTATCAAATTTCCAAGTATTTTAATTATGAGGAGCTAGAAATACACCTATTGCCTCCTGCCTTCTGTGACTATCTTCAACTGATCAGTGCAAATTCTGTAAAAATAAATATGGGACTTTGCAAAACATGGCCGCTTTCCCCACAGTTGTTTTAAATTTAATCCGCGTCTCCCCTGAAACTTATAAACTGGCTCGTTCTAGCAAACAGTGGTGTCTGTGAGTGACTACTGAAGGCTCCTTGATGCAGCATGTTGAAGCCTGCCGTGACTCATTTCCTGCCGCAATTAATGATTAGCGGGTGAATACCTCCTTAAGCTGTTTTCATGTTCACTCTCACTTTTCCATCAGTTTTTTTCCATCTCCTTCCAGTTGTCTTCTTATCCCTTTGAAGGAGATTTATCAAAACACTTTGGAAATTTGTTGAATCGTTTGAAACGAACCTAAAAGAAACATAATTCCTGTCATAAAAATGTGAAAAATGTATATATTGATGGCAAAAGCGTCTGATGAAGAAGTTGAGCTTTACCAAAAGCATAAAATACTCAATTGTGTTTTCTACAGTTTGTCTATTTACAATTATTGACAACTCATGTGGGAATGACCAAACAACTCAGCGTCTTGTTTTCCGGACAACTTTTCAATGTCTGCTTTCTTGTTCAATGGGAAGGTGTGGAAGCAGAAAGGAGAGGAGTATCGCGTTACGGGCTACGGGGGCTGGAGTTGGATCAGTAAGACGTATGTGCAGCGGTTTGTCCCCCGGCTTCCTGGCAACACAAACCCCAACTACCGAAAAGAACTGGAGGGTGTGTAACCGCAGGCATCTTTTGAGCCTGAAAATGTGATTTTAGCTAATATATGTATTGTACAGTTTTTCCTACGGTTTCCACATTTTATACAAATTATTTTTTCACCATTTGAAGTTTTACTGCTTATCTCAAATGTTTAGTAAATCAGTAGTCGATTTGATCTTCTGTGAAACTGTGAAACATAATCTCACGTTATTGGTGAGTCTCTTGGCACAAAGGAGATCAGGAACTAAAAGTTTTTGCTCTCGTTCTGTTTTATAAAGATGCCAAACTTGGGAAGAAATGCACCCTGCTGGACTTAAGCCGAGGGTCAAGTGCGACTCCGTCGGAAGCTCGCGAAGCTTCTGATTTTACAAACGAGGCAAAAGAGCAGGAGTCCTCAAACATCTCCAAGGTACTGAAGAATTTGGGTTCGGCAGAGAAGATCGAAGGAAACCAGAGAAAAGAGATGGAGGAAAAAGAAACCGCAGCTGATGAGTCACCGGCAAAGATGGAGGTGGATCGCGCAGAGTCACCGTCACATGTAGAGCAAAGTATGACAGAGTGCAATTTGTGTCTCATAACATTTACATAAGTCATTTAAATCTCTCAGCGTCCTGAGTATTCCAATGCACATTTACTGCACAGTGCTGAAGGACGCTTTCGGGCGCTGGAAGGAAAATGTTGACGACATCTCTCAATTTCATGCGCATGGGAATTGAATTTGGAATTCATTTTCTCTCCAGGATCCAGCTCTCAGGAGGATAAAGCTTCCGTTAAAGAGGAGCCGTCAGAAGGACTTCAACAGCCCTTTAACTACGACGTGGTGGACGTCAGCAAGGGCTTCCTCACCCGCATCCCCTACAAGAAGAAGGTGAAATGCTCCAAGCTGGACTGCCTGCTGGAGCGCAGATTGAAGCAGCACGTGATCGAAGAGAGACAAAGACAGCAGATGTCTGCCTGCAAGCCCCAGGTTCCCGCCGCGGTTTCGTGCACCCTCACTCCAGTCCGACCTCGGTCGCCGCTCAAGCCCCACGCTCTCGCTCAGACGCAGCGCACGCTGGGTGTCGCTGTGAAAGAGGAAGAGAAATCTTCCACAGCACAAACTCCAGGGCCAGGGGAAGACGGAGGACAAGTAGCAAGGGAGAGTCATGTTGAACTCTCTAAAGCTACAGAAAAAGTCACTCCTCTTCCTTCTCCTGAGTCAGACTCGGCACCCAAAGACATTTGCAGTGCAGGTAAAAGTGAGAACTCAAATTCACCACAAAACCAAACCACCTCCATGCCCCAAGCTGTGGAGGAAAACCCAACAGAAAGGACTACTGGGCCAAAAGAAGCTTGTTCACACAATTCAGGGCAAGACGGTGTCAAACTGCATCATCCAGAAACATGTGGGGAGATCAGTAGCTCGTTAGAGCAGAAACCAGCCTGTGACGCATCTGATGCGACTCAGGCTGCAAGTACTGAACATACAGGGTCTGAGTTACCCAACTCTAGATTGGACAATGTAAGGACATTTTCAAGTGTCTTTGACCAAAAAAACAATCAGAATACATCTCCCTCCAAACCTTTTCAGCAAAACCCAGAAACTTTAGGCACGATTCATTCAGGGAAGGAGGAGAACGGCATGGGGCCCGAGGAGAATCTAGAAAATATGCAAAGCATTGGACCCAATAGGACTGTAGACGATCTCACTCCCGAACCAGCTTCTCCTCGCCCTCAGGTAAACGGTAATGACGGTTTAGTGCTGAATAACTCGTTAATGAGCTCAAACAACTGTGTGCTCAGCAATGAGTCCCAGCCCAAGGTGAACAGCCATGGTAAAGCTGAACAACAAGGGCTGGGGGTCTCGTTGAAGGACGGCTCTCCGCAAAAGCCTCTGCTGAACGGAGATATGGGTCCTGTGAACGATTCCGCAGAGGTCAGGGGCAAAGGACCAGGCCTCGTTTCTAAAGTGGACGCGGGTAGCAAGATAACGATATCAGACCAGGATTACAAACCTCCAGTGAAGATAATAAGGCTGCAGAACAACTCGGACACGCTTGTGGCCGACGCTCGGGGCAACTTGCACAACAGCACGTCGGCTGTCCGGTCCGCGGAGACCAGACTGAGCTCCGGGGTCAAGATCATCAGGATGGCCCCGTCTCCCATCCCCTCCGCGGAGGAGTCCAGCCTGAGCGACGACTTTACAGAGGAGAACAGCAACAGCGGGATGACCGACCCGCCGAAGACCGTCGTCACCCAGGTAACCACCACCACCACCACCACCACCTCCTCCACGTCCACCACCACGGTCGTTTCCACGGAGACCAGGATAACCCGGGACCCAGCGGCAACATCTGGAGAGATGACGAAACCCGTGGTGTCGACGACGGAGAGCAGCGCCGTGTCCACCCTCAGCACCATGACCAAAACAACTGTGACCAAAATTTGTTCCTCCTCCCCGGAGAGTCAGTCACAAGACGGCCAGAGCGGGACGGTGACGCAGGAGCAGAAGACGACGCTCTCGGCCTTCGTCGGCGAGCTGACGACCGACGCCGGCGGGAAGACGTCGGTGCTGTCCGTCAGCATCAGCCAGGAGGAGTCCTCGTCGACGAAGGGGCGCGTGCGCCTCCTCAAATTCTCCCGCACCAAGAAGATGCGATCGGACACGGCGCTCCCCTCTTACTGCAAGTTCGTCACCAAGAGCAACAGGAAGAGTATTTTTGTTTTGCCGCACGACGACCTGAAGGTGCTGGCACGGCGCGGCGGCTTCCGGGAGGTGGCGATATTCAGCTACAACGCCAAGCCAGCCCTGGATATCTGGCCCTACCCTTCACCCAGGCCCACGTTTGGCCTCACCTGGAGGTAGGTTTATTTTTCTCACACACTCCTGACTCACTGTTCTCTAAAGCTCACGCCACGTTCTGCCGCTGCGGTCCGTTAAGATTACATCCATGACAGTGTGTGTTTAACTATGAAAAAGTAATAATAGAGATTCACATCTAAACACAGACATACAACCTTAACACAGACATTTTCAATGACAAAAAGTAAACTCTGGCACAGACGTGCCGCATCAAGCACTTGATGCATTTTAAATACAGTCTATTGGCCACTTCTGTTCAGTTTTCTTTGATCCTTTTCAGACACTTAACACCTGATGATGGCTTTCACTTGTTAAAAAAAGTCATTGAATCATTTGTCTAATTTTATTTGTGTAGACAGTTTTTTTAATAATGATATTATGAAGGATGATTAAAGGAGTTGTCATTAGGGTTGCAAAATTCTGGGAATTTTCAAAGTTGGAAACTTTCCATGGGAATTAACAGGAATTAACGGAGATATATGGGAATAAATAAGAAATGTATAAAAATTTAAGGTTGGCCCTTAACAGGGAACTCAAATATAGTTGGGGGGAATATATTGTAGCATAGTCTTGGCTAAAACAACCAGATTTAATGCAAGTATACTCCTCAATCACATGCACACAGTGCACTGCTTACTGCAGGGCTATTGAGGCCACGCCCCCTACATGCACTGTGCATTCCTCCATCACATGCACAGGTGATTTCTTGAAGCCTGGAGGCCACACTTTTGAGCTCAAAGCACAAAACTATTGAAGCCACACATTTGAGCGGAGGACTATATAAAGTCAAGTAAGTTTTGATAACATCATGGGGTAAATATATTTACCCAAACCCCGTTAACTTGCAAATATTAAATAAAAATGTATTAATATAGTTGCAGTAGGTAACTAGCTGTAAGTTCCATGCTTAATGAAAGATATTTTTCATTTCATTTACCATTTAAGAGGCTAGCTCATCATGGTGGTAGCTACCTCAAATTGGATGCTGTTTCTTCTGCAGCTTGGGTGGGGGAGGGGTGAGTATTTACTCAACATTTATGTTTTGGTTGTTAATTAATTAAAATAATTGTTCATACAAGAATAAAAACTAAAGTTCTAATGAAATAAATCTGTTGAAATGCCATGTTTTTCTTTTATTGTGCATGGCTTATTATTCTGCTTATGACAAAAACTATTTACATTTATGTTTGGATATGATACAGTTTGTTTAAATTGCCCCGAATTTCCGGTTAATTCCCATAAATTCCCATAATTCTCATGGAAAGTTTCTAATTTGGAATATTTCCAAAATTCCCCAGCTTAACTTCACATGGAAAGTTTCTGGAAATTTAACCGGAAATTTTCCGCCCCTTTGCAACCCTAGTTGTCATCCGATTAAACAAACTGCATTCGAGTACTTTTAATCCAAAAGACTTGAAAAAGAATAACTCCAGAGGAACATATTTCAAACTAAAGTTTGTTCAGCAGATGCCTCCTCATATTTCTATTTAGTTTGGCTGATCTATATTTAGTCATGTAGAATTTCGTCACTTCAGCAGTCATCTTAAGAAACTTAGGAAACACATTTATTTTGGCTGTGGGACATTGCCTTATCACCAGAACTTGTTTGTCTACGTTGATGGTATATTAAAGTGATTACTTGGCAAGTGATTACTTGATTCTTTCCTGGGGTGTTGCAATAATAGCATTATTTTTAATAATGAATACTTCTAAAAACATGGGCTCGGACTCTTTTGAAATCACCAGTTTTAGGGTAACATGGAAAAGCCGTTCAAGAACTCAGAAAATAAATATAAATTTATTAGAAAAAAGTGACTTGCTGCAGACATGACCTCTGTACTTGTTTTTACCATATTGTTTGGAAGAAATAATTTTGAGATTAGTCAAAACTTGGATAAATAAAAGTATTTAGGAGGCGGACATCTGTTTTGTGTCGATACACACAGATCACGAATAAGCAGCGCATGGAAATACGATACCTGTTGCTATGGCGCGGTGGGTCAGTGGAGGGTTCAGGTGTGTGTGGAGTTTGCATGTTTTTCCAGTGGATTGCATGAGTTGCTTCTTGTTTCCTCTCACGGTCCAAAACCATGTAGCTTTGGGTTCTTTCAGCGGTGTTCTGTGTCCTGTTGATTTACTCTTCATGATGTCTTCTCCCATCCTGTCTTTTATTCCTGGCTTTGGCCCCAAGAACTGTGCTGTCACACGGGGACCTTCTGAGTTATTCTGCCCAGACCTCAGAGCCGCGAGGCAGACATGAATCATCCATGTTCACTTTTTGTGCTTGCTGACCGAACCCTTAGACCCAGGCTGTTTGTTTTTTTTCTTTTTTCGTCTTCACTGGAACATCTACCAAACCTCAGAGTCACACGCAGCCCGGTGACAGTCGGGTTTTTGTTGGAGTTCGAGATGTTGCCAAGTTCGTTGTCAGAGCAGCAGTTTCAGTCACAACGATACAAGGGAGGAAGGATTCCTTTTCATTTGGAAGGTTTTCACTGATAGATGACATCGTGCCATTTAACTTCTTATCTAGAAAAGCCTGAAAAAGTTTTGTAGATTGCAAAGGAAGATGGAAATATACACAATTTCACGTTTGGAACTGTGTGAATTTAAACTGCATTTTGAGAGATTATATCAACCACATAAAAAGTTGCCGTTTGAAATGATTTATTTGAAATGGAAGGCATGTTTTTTTTTGTGTTTTCTCATGAAAAGAAACATCACCAAAAACCTCCCTCTGTTTTAACTCTCTTTGATCGAACTGCAATGTGTTTTTTGTAACTCAGAGCGAGTCGCTGAAACAATTCCAGAAAACCTAACCCGATCCAGCACTCATAAAACAGCTAGTGTTTCTTTTAATTGTGTTTATATTACTGCTTAAAAAATCCTCAGGACACTTCCTGGAGGACTGGAAAGCTTTTCTCGCATTTATTTATGACAACTGGGTGACCGTGCGGATGTTTGCGTCCAGGTATCGGCTGCAGACGGTGAAGTCTCTGGCTGGGGTGAGCCTCATGCTCAGACTCCTGTGGGCCTCTCTGAGATGGGACGACATGGCCGTCAAGCCATCCGCCGCTGTCGGCACCACGCGCACAGGTAGACCTTCCACTTTTTCCAACCATCCAATAAAAACGTCTGTCATTCTGGGAGGAAAAGGAAGCAAACTGTTTCAGAAGCCCCTGGGGATCGAAGGTGGCCTCGATTTAAAGTGCCAATTTATTCAGAGAGGTGAAATACTTCAAAAGGCCGTATTTGTGTTTTTTCCATCATTTTGTTGGTCTAAAGAAATCCAAATATGCAAGAACCCTGAGTGAGTTTGACTGTTTCTTTGTTGGAGCGCATTTCCTCCATCCTCTGGGACTCTCCTCCTTGTCACCGTACCAACTCAGCCCTATCCCCACTCATTGCCACAGAGACCTCCGACACTGAAATCACCACCACCGAGATCATAAAGCGCCGCGACGTCGGACCCTACGGCATTCGGTCAGAGTACTGCATCCGCAAAATCATCTGCCCCCTCGGCGTGCCCGAGACCCCCAAAGGTAAAAAGTCAGACAGATCCTAAATCCAAAGACCCATCAAGCTGACGTTTTGGTGAAAAGCACAGTATTAACTGAATTCAATAATGTCCTGTATTACCTCCAGAGATCCACACCCCTCAAAGGAAAGGTCTGCGCTCCAGTGCCTTGCGCCCCAAGAAACCCGAACCAGCCAAGCAGACGGGCCCGGTGGTGATCGAGACCTGGGTGGCCGAGGAGGAGCTGGACCTCTGGGAGATCAGAGCCTTCTCAGAAAGGTCATTCTTATCAAGCTGCTCGCAAGGATTCTAAAAATAGAAAGCAAAGCAGAAGTCAAAGACATAAATGTTGTAGTGGAGCTGATGTGGTGGGGAAGGAAAACAGGATTACGTTTTTTATTTCTTTGATCTAAATGTGATTTGACATTATTTCTTGTGCAAAATGTGAGGAGTTGGACAAGAATCAAGAAAATGATCTGTTATCCAAACCTTCGTTTTGGGAAAACAAACTTTTTTTTTACTGTCCAGGGTGGAGAAAGAGAAAGCTCAAGCTGCAGAGCAGGCTAAGGTGAGCGTGCGTGTGTGTTCAAGACTAAATTAGAAAACGTGGGGCCTGTATGTCTTACTCAATATTTCATTGATATTCTGATTCTGATCGTAATTTTCCCTTTCAGAAACGCCTGGAGCAGAAAGCGGGCTCGGTGGTCACGGTCACCCCAGCAGGAACACCAGCATCAGCTGCCGTCGCGCCCAAAGTCATCGTGGGCTCGCTGTCCGGCCAGGGCAGCCCCTGCACCACCAAGGTGGTGCTGTCCACCAAGATGGGCACCCCAGTCACATTCCAGCAGAACAAGAACTTCCAGCAGTCCTTCGCCACCTGGGTCAAACAGGGTCAGAGCTCGCAAGGTACGTACCAGCGTGAGGAACGACCAGCGTCAAATGACCACCGACGTAACTACTCACTGTTTTTGGATAATACTGTTGGATTCATATTGACCGTGTTTTCTTTTCTGTTTTGTTGTTTTTTTTCCTACACAGACACCACCGTGGCGACGTCTGGCGGACACACCTTCCAGATCACTGGAACGTCGGTCGGCGGAAAGGTTGTGACCACCAAACTGCCGCTGCCCGCCAACAGCAAGATTGTCACAGTCAACGTGCCAACTTCACAAGGAGGTACGTCTGGCGTTCAGTGAGCTGCACCTCCGAGGCGGATGGACGGAGGGTAAAAGCTACATTTACTCAGTGCGGACGTTTCCTCTTTCCATCCATAACCGTTTCAGGATCCGTGCGTGTTTGTTTTCTTTGCTCCGCCTCAGACCTACACCTCAGGTATTTAAGATGTGTCAATTATATCTGCCTCATTAATTGGGTGCCATTGTAAGCAGGTTAATGTGCGAACCGCGATCGCAGTGCCGCCGAAGGACTGAGGCTGTTTTCATTCATTTAATATGGTGTTTGTGTTAGCTACCGCGCACCCGACAGATTTACACTTTACAAATTGGACATAAATCTGTCACTCCTGTATTTCTTGTTTGTCACTACCAATGAAGCCAAAGGCAGTTTTTTTTTTCTTCCTTTTTTCAATTTTAAACCCCACAACTTAGAAGAGGAAAATGTCTCGAGATGTTTGGATTGTGGCGTTTATGCAACACATGACTTCTGCACAAGCACTCTTTGAGAAATAATCACACAGCCAGTGCAGCTACATGCTTCAAGTGACATTAAATCACTCTGTATTGAGCCCCAATGAACACTGGGTGAAATCTAACATGAGAATTTGGTCGGTGCCGCCACATTAATAGTATACGCGGATAATATATAAGTTTGGAATATTATTCCAACTTGAAAGAAAATAAGAGCTTTAATGTTATGTGGAATTTATTGCACATAATAAATGGTATAATTTAATAACAGGTTAAGGTAGATCTATGGTCGTATTGCCAAAAGAGACAGCATGGGGTCTGCAGAGTAGAGAAGGGCCAGGTCTAATGTTCTCTGAACATTCTCTGACATTCATCGTCGTATCAGCGGTGACCGCAGGTAACATTCAGAGAATTCAGAGCAGGAAGTGGTCAAACTTGGGTGATCCTTTAAATAATCTCCTCATTTTATGTGGTTTCAAGAGTAGCTTCCATTTCAGGAGCAGCATGGAACTCGCTGTGCAGCAGCCGGGTGTGTGTCAACATCATGAGTCAGCAGCTCAGTTTGGTGAAGCACAGCCAGTCTGGTTGTGTCCCGTCGGCATGGTAATCTAATTGGAAGCTGTGACTTTGGTTGGATGGTTCGGTTCACATGTGAAGTCTAAAGTTGTAAACCAAGCCATAGTTGTACTATCTCAGCTTGGGTGCTTTTCAAGCCCTCTGAAATGTCAGTATTTGTCATTGTGGATGAGATGAAGCTTCTTGAAAGTGTCACCGGGGCGATCTGTGGTCCTGACGTCCTGCTGAATGATGGATGCTGGTCAGCACTCAGCAGCGGTGGCCTGACACGCTGACATGCCTCACTGAAGTTACTGACACCCCTTCTGTGTGTGTCAATTTCAGCATTTTCTAAAGTTGCTAAATGTCCATTGTACACATTTCACATATTTCTATGTGTAAATGTGACACTTCTATCCGTAAATAAGAAATGAAACCTAAAGTTCATTTTCAAGTCAGAACCCACTAACCACTAAGTACCCTTTTAAAATATTATATTGTTTTTAGTGGAAAACTATTTATTCAGTAACTCTATTTTGTGAAAAAAAAAAAGCATGCAATTCCAGTTTTAAATGTTTGTCTTTTGAATTTTATCTTCTTCCCTCCCCTATTTGTTTTGAAAGATGAAGAAAAAAAACTCAGTTGTCCCAGCAAAGTCCGTAAAACATGAAGCGGTACACTTCTGTGAATGAACATCCTCAAAGATGAAGGAAAAAAGTTTCTTCCAGCCTCGCTTCAATAAAACTTCAGATGCAGAGAATAGTATTCACTGAAGGTACAAAGAGCGTGATTTTTCTTGCTTCAGAAGTTACCATGAAGGAGAAACTAAGTTCAGGTGGAGTGTAACCGTTTAATGGACATGTGTATTTATCCAGCATGACTGTTGGGTGCCCTGTTTGTTTTGGAAGGGCTTAAGGAAGTTAGGCAGGAAAACAAGTTTACCCTGAGGTCTGCTTCCCAGACAGGTAGCCCTCTATAGAAGGGTTCCACTTTTCTCTCTCCCTCACTCTCTCTTTTTTTTTTCTTTCAAACAGTCTTTTTGAATAAAAGTGTACCTCTCCACTCAGCGGAGTCCCAACTCCGCGACCTCTCCAAACAGCCGCTCCATAGAAAAAAGGCGTTTGATGTGTCTGACCGGAGCGGCGACTCCCCGGCCGTACGAGCGCGCTCAGCGTCCCTGTTTGAAGAGGGAAACCCTTGATGTATAGGTTTACCTGCTCGGTCACGGGTGAAAAACCGCAGCGGTGGCTTGGGGATGGGGGAGAAAGAGCCACACTCATGATTTCCATCCCTGCCACCGGCTTCACGTGAGCTCACCAAGGCGCAGAAAAACCGTCGAACGAATATGAAACGCCGCCTTTGTCGCCTTAAAGTTAAGAAGTAGGATGTGAATTCATGCATAATTTATGAGGAGGGGCTCTCAGGTATGTTGGGGGAAACCCAACTAAGCTTTCAGTGAGCCTTTGAAGATGTTGTTTACCTGCTCTGCTAATATTTACAAGTGCTGTGATCAAAAGCTGCAGCTCCAGCAGAGAGCGAAGCCCACAAATAATGTATTGAGTTGTATTCATGTAAGATGTCTGTACAAGCGCTCGCTTGTCACACGAAAACAGTGTAACCGCTGCTTCACGTCCGTAATTGTATTATGGATGTTTGAGCATTTTAAAGCTGCAAGCCACCAGCAGTCCGTTTGTTTGATGAAAGTGGTCGTTGTAGTATTTGACAAATCTGTATAATTGATCCCAGAAATTTCTGTCTCTGTACTTCGTACTGAAGAAGCTGTTTGCCGTCGCTGCTGTCTTTCAGTCACGCTGGTGCGTTTGTGCTCGTCTTCCCTCTGCAGGTGTGGTCCAGCAGAAAGTGTTGGGCATCATCCCGTCCAGCACAGCAGGCGGCGCTCAGACCTACACCACATTCCAGCCACGCACGACGACTCTCAACATCAGGCCCAACACGCCCGGCTCTCAGCAGCAGGTACGTCTGCACAATTGAATATGAATTCCTTCTGCATTTTCTTTTCTTTCTTAACATTTTTCCACAGTTTAAAACAAACCTATTTGTGTGCACTTTTCTTTGGCTGAGTCCGAGGGAGGAGATGCTGATTTTGAAATCAATGCTTCGTGCCTTCTTCTTGGTGTGAATCTCTCTCAGGTTCTGGCAGGCGGTGGCCAAATCCGCCCTGGAATGACGGTGATCCGAACACCGATCCAACAGACGGGCCCGATGGGGAAGACGATACTCAGAACTCCGCTTGTGGTCCAGCAAGGTAGACTGATGGAGGAGCTCATGTTGGAATATTTTTCGACTGAGCGAAGCGGCCGAGGTTTTCAGTTGTTGGTCCAAAACTTTGGAACAGCCAAATCAGCTCATCTGCCACACTGCATGCTTTCAAATCTCACTTATGAAAGCAGATTTTCCTGCACTAGCCTACATGATTTAAAACAAATGTTATTATATAAGTTATCTTTTTTGACTCTCTGGATGTTTCTCTCGTTTTTTTTGAAGAGATGTTTACTTCTGTGACAGTTCTGTCTGTTTTTAGTCAGCTGATGTGCTTCATCTAATGTTTTTGACGGTTGTGTAAATAAATTGACTTGATTTGATCTTGGCTCATTTACATACTCAGTCTAATTCTGTGAAATTATCAAAATGCTTGCAAATCTTCAGAATCAAAACTATCCATTTCATAGTGTCTTTGCAATATGTGTGAAGTAATACTTTTTCCAGATTCTGAAATAACAAGGTTTGAAAAAAAAAAGTCTTATTTCAAAAAAGGTGGATTCTTTTTATTTTTTTCTCTCACTTGGATGCAGGAGCATAGAACCGTTTTTCAAATGGGGAAAAAGAGGAATTGGCCGGCGCTCTGTAGAAGCCAAAGCTTCACATTGGCAGATTTTGTGCTGAATTCCTTACCCTGCGTAGAAAGTTATCTGAGCGCAAAAGACACTGGCGCTCCAGGCTTGCATGTTATTTGACGTACATGAGACTCTGTGAGGCTGTTTTGCAGTTTTTACCGCTTCATCCCAGGGGTTGGAAACACACTGACTCCTAAATTAGTTTTTTCCCTATAATGTTCATGCTCTGCATCACGTTTATGACAGAAACAACACTTTAAAATATGTATTCTTGTAAAAATATGATTGGAAAAACACCCCCCTTGTGTGTACCAGCCCACATTTGCTGTGTCTCTTTTGTCGAATCTAAACCAGCATGTGTTGTCTCCTCGCTGTTAACTCAGTGTCTTTGTTTTTTTTTTTTTTTGCAGGTCAGGGTGGACAGCAGGTGGTGACGCAGATCATTCGTGGGCAGGCCGTTTCCACGGCGATATCCGCGGCCAGCCCCGTAGCCACCGTCACCGGCCAGGGAGTGGCCGCCGCCAGCACAGCGGGACAAGCAGCGGGCCAGACCCCACCCGGCACCCCGCGGGCTCCGGGCCAGGGCCAGGTTAAACTCACGCTGGCACAGCTCACCCAGCTCACACAGGTCTGTGAGGGAGAAGCGGCGTCTTAATATGTGTGCAGGGTCAGGAATCGCCAGCGTTCAAATGGCAAAGCCACGGTGTAGATAGCTTGAAAAAGCCCGCTGTGGCTTGTGGCCTTTCACATGAACTCATTGAATTGTTTTAGTTCTGCGCCATCCACCCCCTGAAAGCTAACTTTCTCTTGGTCGGCTGACACCAGAAAGCTTCTCTGTAAACAGCACCGAGCCACCAAACCTCTTAGAAAGGTTTGCCTTTTCATTTGAGATGCAGGTTAGTTTTAGTAGGAAATAGAGCTTTACACACCTAAAGGTGCATTTTGTAGTTTGAAATAATACAACCCAAAATAATTTGCACAAGGAACATTCCTCTGTGTAAAACACAATTTAGAGATGCACTGCAGATATGTCACCAAAACTCAGAAAGATTATTGGCTAATTAAGCTAGTCTGTTAATTGTTGCAGTACACATTTACACCACAAGGTGGTGCATTGAGTCCATAAAAGCCGCTGGAGGAAGAGAGAGTGCAGCAATAGCTTAAAGTCCTGCTGCTACACAGTAATGCAGTAGGTTAATGTCATTTACCCAATCTGAACCTCTGCGGCTACCAACCAAGGAGGAGAGCCAGAGCTATGAAAGCTTGGTAATGAACGGACTGGCACTAAAGTGACTCAACCCGATAAACAACAGAAGCAAGACTTAATGTGAAGATATGTGGTAGGAAATAAAGTGCATCTCTGATCTCTGTAGGAATGTCAGCCATAGCTGTGCAGCTTCTGAAATGTTTTTTTTTTTTTGTCCCTGAAATGATCCAGTTTATCTGTAAACCATTATGCACTAACAGCGAAGGGTGATTAAGAATAAACCAATTTGATTCGATGGTGAGACAGATTCCTTGTTATTGAGTTAGAGGACTTGTGGGTTAGAAATGGGATTACTGAAGAGACCCTGCGTCGGTAACTTGAATTTCATATCTGAAGCGATATATTTTTGGATCGAACTGAATTGCTTTTTGCTTTTTGTTCTGACCCGGACAGAAGCAGCAGGGCGGCGCCGGCGTGGACCGGCAGCCCGGTGCTGGTGGAGCCCAGCAGGCTCTGACGGTGATGGTTCAGGGTCAGGGTCAGACCACCGGCCAGCTGCAGGTCATCCCTCAAGGGGTCACCGTCATTCCAGGACCGGGCCAGCAGCTCATGCAGGCGGCGCTGCCCAACGGCCAGGTGCAGCGCTTCCTCTTCACCCCGTTGGCCTCAGCTGCCACGCCCACATCAGGCACAGGTGCAATAAAAAATAAGTGTACTTTCAGTTTGGAGTTTAACTCCGTACTAGTTGCTAAATTTCTCTCTTCACTGCTGTGTCTCCTTTATTTTTTTCAGCCACTACAGTCCCCAGTCAGCCCAACTCCTCCTCCGTTAAGACCCCAGCCCAGCCGGCCCAGCAGGCCGCCGCCCCCATCCAGCCCGGGCCGGCCGCAGTGGCCACCACCAGCACCCCGCCGCCGACCACCCCTCAGGGCCAGCTGCCCCCTCAGACGCAGGCTCACATGCCCATCCAGTCTCCCACCTCGCTTCAGGTCAAAACGCAGGGAGGAGCCGCGCAGCTGCAGCTGCAGCAGACGCCTCAGCTCATCAGCATGTCGGGGCTGCAGCAGCAGGTACAGGTACGCTCAGCGCACCGCCGACACACCTCTCCTCCTGTGGAGCCTCAGGTGTGCAGAAGTAGAAGAATGAACTCTTCAAACAAATAAGTAAAAGTTAGACACATCAAATGATGATCAAAACAGTTTCCTTTTGTAATTGCATGAGTAGAAATGCGTTTGTTCAGTGAGTTTTTTTTTTTTCGTGCCGTGGCTGCAGGTGTTGGCTCAGCTGCAGGCCCAGCAGGGCGGAGGCTCTCTGCCACAGCACATCAAACTACAGCTCCCCATCCAGATACAACAGAGTGGGACCACCTCAGCTCAGGGAGGACAGGTATCACATTCAACTTAATGCTTCCACAAGACATCGAGGATAGCTCAAAGCCAAAACATAAACATTTGAAATCTGTTTTTTTTTTTTCGTGCGGTCTTCTTTTAAAGAAGCCGAATGAATGAACTGAGAAGTCCATGAAATATTTTCACGATCTAGAATTACTCATCAAACGTTGTCTGTCGAAATGAATTAAATGTCACTCCACTTGAAGTTTAAATTACTAATCTGGCTCTGACTTCTGCACAGATTGGAAATGTGGTGACCATCCAGGCAGCTTCTGTCCAGGAGCAGCTGCAGAGGATCCAGCAGCTCAGGGAGCAGCAGCAGCAGAAGAAAAGACAAGCAGCCGAAGCCAAGCGAGAGCTGGCGCTCAGCGCGGCCAGCCAGAGTGACATCATTCAGAAACAGGTGTGCGAGTGTGCGTGTGAGTGTGTGAGCGCTCATGTGTGCAGGCAGCAGTCGTAACTAGCTCATCACTTCAGTCTAAAGCTTTCCAGTCCATAAAGCACATAAACATTCACCGTCCTCCAAAACCTCCGCTGAGACGGGGTTTATTTTTATAGCTCCCTCCTGCCGGTGTTCATTGAGATTAATGCGGCCGACACTACTGAGTGCATGCCACTCTGTGCTGCAACGACGCATTATTGATAATTGTAAACAACCTTTTTCGCACAAGGGCACTGAATAAGATTTATACTGATGGATGTGTATATATTGAGATGTAATTGCCATCATTTTCATGTCTCTGTGCTGCACGCTTCAGGTGGTGATGAAACAAAATGCTGCGATCGAGCACCTGAAGCAGAAGAAAACCATGACGCCCGCAGAGAGAGAAGAAAACCAGAGGTTTGTGTGTTTGTGGACACATAGAAATAACTTTTAATGGCAATGAGCAGTGAGAACAGATGTTTGATTTCGTCCGTCTTTGGGGTTCTGTGACCTGATGAACTGTGTGTCCGTGCTCGTATAGGACCGCATCTCTTGGACAGTGTGTGCATGTTATGCTCTCGTCTTTTTAACACCATGTTGGGAGTTACTGCACACAGCATGGGAACATTCGGTTATATGACCGCTAGCAGCTCCGTGTCCCCACTGTGACCCTGCAGGCAGGAACACAAAGACAAATACATTTAAAATAATAAAAGACTCACGAGTTGAACGTCAAAACACAATGTCCTTCCAAAATGACCTAAAGACGTGGCGACGCTCCAAAGATGTGGATATCAGCTGAGTTCAGCACCCCTCCGCCTCGTTGCTCACATATTATGCATAAAAGTCTGAGGTTTTAAAGCCAAACCTTATTTCTCTGGAAACAATTCTGCTTAGTGTCCCGTCATAATTTTTATATAAAGCATTTTTTCATGAGTCTTTTCTCAGACTCAGCTGTCGTGTTTTCCAGCAGCTCTGCTCACGATGTGATTCGGCTCGGAATCTCAACAGCGATTAAAACTCTGCGCAAAAGCATCGAAACGAGAACACAAGTATAGTAGTGTTTGAAAATGACCTCCGGCCGACCCTGACAGTCAGGTGTCTGTGTCCACAGACGGTGTGTCAACACTGTTCACATTCACACGGAGCTGAAATACCAAGAGCTGCTCAATTCACTGTGCAGCTCTGGAGTTTTTCTCTTCTTTCTTATTTTCAGCCCTTCTTCTCTCGTTGTTTCCACATTTAGAAATGAGGCAGAGCTTGAGCATTAGCTCGAGCGTCTTCTCTGTATCGTGTTATATCAGCCTCCTTCACTTTCACGGTGCCTTTCAGAGTGAAAGCGCTGCGGGACACCTTGACCGATCTTTGACCTCGGCAGTTTGTACTATTCGCTGGAGCGCACCCTGAACCAGGCCACGGCTTTCGATCATAGCTGCGAATGTTAGCAAACACGAGTGAACGCGTCGGGGACCCGGAGCCATAATTTATGTGGATTTATTGTCACAGACTGACATTTGACTTTGAGTGCCGTTTTTGCTGTTTACGAATGAGTTGCGCTCTTAGCTTGGTGAACACAACACAGCCAACTCACACGGATGTTTAGAGCGTCGTTGGGAACTGTAACGGCCTCCGTACAGAAGAAAAGGAAAATCATGGCTGACCGAGGCAACATACGAAACAAAGGAGGCCGCAGCGAGGCTTTATTCCAACCAAAGTTTTACCCAAAGCAACACAAACACGAAGCAAGGAAAACAAAAGGGGTTGGAGACCGCAGGCCGAAAGGCACAAAAGAAGGAAAGACACTGGACCGAAAACGCACCGTAACTCCCAGTGTTTCCCATTCAGTTTTGGACAGAGACTAGTTAAGACAGGAAGAGAATGTGCAAATCCAAATAAATGGACGACACAACAGGTGTAAACACACAGCCAGTTTTCCCCCTTCGTTCACTTTTTCCACTTTCCCGATTCATCATCTTTCACCAAGACTCTTACCGCAAGGTCCAGCTCTCAGCCGCTGTCCTTCAGCGGCACACAGTGTTACACTCATCGACACCAGAAAACTCTGCTCCCCGTGGAACATCTGTCAAACACATTGTCCAGTGTTATGTCCATTAATTATTAAATCATGACTCATTGCTGCTACTTTCAGGAGCAGATGTGTCAGGATCGAGCTTGTAAAAGAAAAACAAAAACACATGTTGAATTTGTCTGTTGAGCTGTGAGAAAAGTTTTTGGTCTCTTTTTTTTTTTTTTTTTCTTTTTTGAAACTGCAACAATATAAAGTGTAAACATTTATAAGTAAGAGTTGCTGAAGCAAACGGTTTCTTTCCTGCCTGAGAAAATAAAGATGCCAGCTCCAGATAGTGACGGGATTCAAGCTCCAAACCAGACCTCGGGAGTTGCATAGCTTACGCAGCGGAGCCTCCAGAGAACCTTTGGGGTTTCTGTTGAGAGAAATACTCTCTTTGTTCATTGACGGCTGCTTCTTACATGTGGAAAGGCAGATTTTCATATTTTGAAGCAGCAGATGGAGCTTTGTGAGACATTGCAGCGTTGTTTGGATTCGGATTCGGCTTTGGCCCCGCTGGTGTGTCAGAGGGAAACATTTCCTCCTCTGACTGTACAGAATCTCTCAGTTCTACCTTCAGATATGTGATAATCCGCTGCCTCGCTGCTCCTCGTCTTTCTTTCCTTGCAGGCACATAATGAGTTCGATGCATAAAACCTTCAGTACTGACTCCTCCTCCTCATTTATAAAATGTGTGTTGAATGATACGTCTTCTGAATTCTGGATAGTTTATTTCAACTTCTTGCCACTTGCTGTTTGTGATCTATTCAACAAATTTGATCTGACGTTTCTGTGCTATTTGAATATTCTTATCAGATTTTGTCCGTGTCTCTTTAGAATGATCGTTTGCAACCAGGTGATGAAATACATCCTGGATCGGATAGACAAAGACGAGAGGCAGGCGGCCAAGAGGAAGAAGAAGGAGGAGGTGGTGGAGGCTAAGAGGAGGCTAGCTAACGCCAGCAAGCTCTCCTCGCTTCTCTACCGGCACAAGGAGAGCCTCAAGATGGAGATCCTGAAGAAACGGGCATTTCTCGACAAGGAGCTGCAGCTGGAAGCTCAGGTATAAAGAAAATAAGTGACTGAAAGAAGCACAAAGCCTCACACAATAGAAATGATGCTCAAAATGTGCATCTGGAAACAAACTTCACTTTTTACTGCATGATTAAACAGTCCAATCATTACCCTCCATTTTCCCTGTGGCGATAATCCTCAGGAGGACTTGAAGAGGGACCTGCTGCGCATGCGAAGGGAGAAGGAGAAAGCGCAGGCCGCCGCTCAGCAGGCGGCGCTGGCTGCCGCTGCCGCCGCCGCCGCCGCCACCCGCAACCAGCAACAGCAGCAGACTCTGGCGCACACGCATGGCGGCGCCTCTCAACACAGCCTCACCGCGCACAAGAGGAAACGGGAGGACGAGAGGGAGGCGGCAGCGTCGGCCAAGTCCAAGAAGAAGAAGATGATCTCCACAACCAGCACCAAGGAGAGCAAGAAGGATACCAACCTGTACTGCATCTGCAAGACGCCCTACGACGAGACCAAGTATGGCGACGCTTCGCCGTAACGTATCAACGCATGACATGCTTCATGACTGCTGGAAGTTTTTTGGCCTTTTCCCTTCACTTCTGCTGTCTCTTCGTTCTCCGTGAAGGTTTTACATCGGCTGCGACCTGTGTACCAACTGGTATCACGGAGACTGCGTGGGCATCACGGAGAAGGAGGCCAAGAAGATGGACGACTACATCTGCGTGGAGTGTAAACGGGGCCAGGAGAGCAGTACAGAGGAGCTGTACTGTATCTGCCGCACGCCTTACGACGAGTCCCAGTAAGCAACTGCAGGAGCGTGTGTGTATGAGTGGATATTTAATTTGCAGATCAAAGTTAGGAACACTGTCCCGGCTATGATGATTACTGGTGGAACTCGGAAAAATTCAGCTTTGAATGAGGGTTTTTTTTTTTTCTTTAAATAATCCAGTTTTGATATGAGATGATTTAAAATGCACTCAACCTTCTTCAAAAAAAAAAAAAAGATTCCAGAACTTAATCCCGTTGTTTTCACATAGCTTTTCTAATATTCATGTTTTCAGAACAAATCTCTGAAGGAGTTGACACACTTTTGTAACTGTTACAATACTGTTAAAAAATGTTTTGTTTCCATAATAACTAAACTTATAATCGATCACTCGTCAGTACTTACATATATTTGTACTTTTTTCCATATTGACATCCTTTTAAATGGATGACCAAAGTAATTCTTTTAGAAAAAAATGTTGAATTTGTGTTTCCTGATAAATAAAGAGTCTTCAGGTTGAATTGGGCTTTAACAAAACATGATCTGTTAAAATGAGCGTGTTGAGCTGGATCAAAAAAAAAAAAAAAAAAAAATATATATATATATATATATATATATATATATATATATATATATATATATATATATATATATATATATATATATATATATATTTTAATATATATTTATTTATTTATTTGTTTATTTATTTATTTATTTATTTATTTATTTCCCCTATAAGGTGCTGATGTGTTTTTGATTAACAAAATTGTGTCTCGGCAGGTTTTACATCGGCTGCGATCGATGTCAGAACTGGTACCACGGCCGCTGCGTGGGAATCCTGCAGAGCGAGGCCAACCACATCGACGAGTACGTGTGCCCGCAGTGCCAGTCCACGGAGGACGCCATGACGGTCTTCACGCCGCTCACAGAAAAGGACTACGAAGGCCTGCGGAGGATCCTGCGGTCGTTACAGGTGAGCTGGAGATTCACGGATTGGTGGATTTCTCCTCGGCCGCTGGCTGATCAGTGACACGACTTCTTTTGGCTTCACTACAGTGTGAGAGCAGCAAACAACAGTCCTCTGTGTCCGTCTTATCTGATGGGTTGGGCTCTCCTACTTGGACAGCTGCCTGCCCTCACTGTTTTTTTTTTTTTTCTTCCCTTCTATCTCGTCTTTCTTCTTATGCTCCTCCACCAAGTCGTCAAACGAGAGAGAGAGATAGAGAACATCTGTGTTGACCCACCTGTGTTCAGCGTCGTCTTCACGCTGCTGTTTGTTTTCCTTCATGGGTTTCAGTTTTCTCCTGCGTCTTGACTTTGACTTCTTTTTTTTTTTTTTTGGTCTTTCATCTGCAGACGCATAAGATGGCGTGGCCGTTCCTGGAGCCCGTCGACACCAACGACGCTCCGGACTACTACAGGGTTATCAAGGAACCAATGGGTGAGTGGAGGGAGTGTGGAGTAGTGGAGGTTATAGTGGCGTCTTCGCTGAGTTTGGATTTTCTCTGGGTTTTTCCTGTTTTCACTCTAAAATGCAAAACCATGCATTAAACTGGTGTCTTTAAATTTCGAGTAGACGTGCATAAAACTGGCCTCAGAGGTCTTTTCATGCGGTTTCCTGCTTCGTGGAATGCATATCTGCTGCAAAAATCTTGATATTTGTATTTTTCAGAGCATTTATGTTTTAGCTCATTTACTAGAAACAGCGCTTTGGATTATTTCTACAACATGCTGCTGATTTTTAACGTTGATTAAGAATCTTTTCCTTCCCTGGCGGATTCATTGTTGGCTGTGTTTATTTATCCTTTTGTCTGTGCTGTTGTCGGAGGTTGTTTTAGTTGAGAGGGTGATTTCTTCCCACATCTCTTGGAAACTCATGCATTTAGGCAATTAAACTGTGAAATAGTGTCTTGGATACCTTCTTAAATCAATGAAATCATTCTCACGTTGACGGGGAGCATCAGGGCTGATTTTGAGTTTGATTTTAATTTAACTGACTTGATTCATAGAATAAAAGTCAACATCTGTCCGTTGAGGTGAGTAAATTATGTTTGTTATTTTTTTGAGGACAGTAGTACTGAATTGTATATGGCAGAATACAACAAGTCATTTTGCATTTTTTTTATTGTTGCTCTGTGCATGTCTGTTAAATATAGGAGTCAAGGTGCTGAGTTACACGCTGGCGATTGGCTGCATGCTCCTGTTGAGGAGATAAAATTGCCTCCACAGTGCTGTTTTTATTTTGTAATTGCTTTGGAAATAACACCCAGGCTCTCGATCTCCAACATGCGGGGAGGAAGCCCTCCAACTCAGATCAAACCGGCCATATAAACGGGGACTTGCGTCAACGGGGCCTTTTTGAACTTCCATACAAACAAACCGTTAATGAGCCGGTCCGGGTCCGCCGGGCTCCCCGTGGAAAGGGCCCGGCCCCCACACTCCGCTCCTGTCGGCCCGATCCTGGAAACTCTGCTCCCCTTTTCCTTCTACCACCACTAAAAAAAAAAAAAAAAAACACAGCTTGTTGGTTCGCAGAAGAAGGAAAAGTGCTTGGCCGGTGTGGCTGCAGCCGTAGAGGATTTGGAGATGAAATCTGACGACAGAGAAGAAGGGGGCCTTTGATAATGACCACGAGGTTTGTTAGCCCGCCGCCCGTCCAGGTGGGGGTTAAAGAGGTTAAGAGTGGGATATGTTTGTGCAGCACGCGGAGCAAACCTCCGGCAGCGGCAGATTACAAGAAGCCCCGGCTGCTGGCCGTCAGCGACCCCGCTAACTCAATGTTGCTTCTATCAGGGGATTTAATGATGCCGGTAACACTGAAAGCTGCCTTTCAAAGAAGGCCCTGAAGTGGAATCGCTGGCATCCGCCGATCTGAAACGTTTCCACTGACTGTGTTTGGGTTTTTTTTTTCTCTCTCTCTTAGATAATGATGCTCCCCTCAGGAATGACTGGTCGGTCACATCGCAGTAACTGATCTGGATTGCTGAATAGGTCGAGGTTAACTCTGGCAGAGGGTTGGGATTTTTCGCTGTCACTTATAAAGTGATGCAGTGTGCTCCCAGGAAATATATCTGAACGTCTGTCAGGCGCATACCGCATGAGCTGTAATTACTTTGAAGCCCTGATTTGTGGAACAAAGTCCATTAGGAAAACCAAGATATTTATCTGCGGCCTCCACGCACGGGCCGGTTTTTTTCCCAGGACGTAACTCACAATTCAGTTTTGAATGTATTTATATCATGATGCATCTGGAACTCTGTGCCCCGCAGACCTATCTACCATGGAGGAGAGGTTACAGAAACGGGAGTACGTCAAGCTGACGGAGTTTGTAGCAGACATGACCAAAATCTTTGACAACTGCCGATACTACAACCCCAGCGACTCGCCCTTCTACCAGTGTGCCGAGGTTCTGGAGAACTTCTTCGTCCAGAAGCTCAAAGGCTTCAAAGCCAGCAGGTAAGATAGAGACAAGGAAGAGGAGGAGGATCCAAACCAGGGAGATGTTTTAATACTGAGAGTTGGAAAGTGTGTGTTCCTTCCTCACCTGATCTCCTCTCAGGTTTGGTGGACAAACTAACTGAAATCAGTTCATATAACTTTCTTCCTCACCACCAAAGCGCCACATCGTGGCTGCCAGAAAGAATTATAGCTCCTCATTTAAGGAAGAAAACAAACTATAAATCTCTGAATTTAATCAAGAATAACTTCTTTGACAGTTTTACCTGAAAATAAACGATTACAATTTTATAGTTCAAATCTGCTTAATAAAACCTTCATCCCACCATCGAATTGGCTGGCAGGCGACAAAGAAACACAACAAGACCTACATGTGGCCCACAGACCACCAGTTGACCACTTCTGGTCTGTAGTGAACTGTAACAGTTCATGAGAACGTACATGTTGATCAGTTGTGGCCGTCTCTTTTGTTCCTTCTCGATCATCCTCTTTACAAGCCAGTCAAACATAATATTAAACAACTCTACCAAAAAATGATTTTGGGGTGATTCATAGTGATTTGTGTCACTTTGACTGCTTGAGGTTTCAAGTTGATCTTTCTGGGTGATCAATACTTCCTCACTTCATCTTGGTGGGATTGACATTTTTCACATTCATGTAACATAACAACATTCCTGCTTCAGCTTCATTTGACTGTTGCGCAGTTCCTGCTTTTCATTTGATTCCATTGATATTCGGTTAGACGTGGTTTTGTTTGCATGAGAAACGGAACCCGACTCAAACACACGAGGCCTGGTCAGTGTCCAGTCTGGAGTCTGAGGTCTGTTTCCTCTGGGCTCGTTCCACCGCTCCGCCCTCGCTGCATTATGTGACTGCTTTTGGTGGATGCAAACCAAGACTGATGCAACTGCTGCTCCACTCTGTGATTCGTAGACTTTACAATGGCCCTGTGGATGTAAATCTGTCCACACAGGAAAATCAATATTTCATCCATATTAAGATTATATTAGCTGGTAAACTATCAAAGAGTGAATGCATTTGAAAACACTGCCGCATGCAGTGACAGTAGGATTTACATCTGTCAACGCCTGGCCTGTCGATCAAGCACCACTAAAACCAAAATATAGAAATATTGAAATAAACCTTGAAATCATTACATGTAATTCAATCTGTGTTCAGTCTGTGTGTGTACAAAGTTTAAAGGAAATCATTCCCACCACGCTAACAAAACTATGGAGGACATTTGGGAAAGTCTGGAAGACTTAAATTTTATTGTAGGTATTTTTTTAAAAACATGATTTTTTTATTGTTTAAAAATATCAATAGCACATTATTAATGCTTTATGTACCATAGCAGTGTTTTAAGTCTTTTATTAGTTGTTTGTGTAGCATTACAAGACGAGTGTAGCTGGAAATAGTGACCTCTGATCTTTGCGTCCCGTGGTCTGCATCCACCTCTTTGTGCTTAACGTCCCCAGCATGTATTGACGCCGTCCATTCTGTCTCTCTCTCTGTCTCTCTCTTGCAGATTGTGATGTCAAACTCCTGGGTGCCGGGGTCACTCTTAAAATCAAACAAAAAAAAATCCAATTTGAAATCCTGGATGTTGCCGTTTTTCACTTGTTGAAAATGGCGTTAAAAACTTTGTAAGAAAGTGCAGATACAAAGCCACACAATAGGTGTGACCTTCTGTTTTTTATTTTAAAAATCAACGGAAAGAGGAAAAAATAAGCTTTCTACTGTCCGATATTGGCAGCCATGTTGGTAGCACATTCAGTAGGAGATACGTATTCTCCTACATCCTTGTAACTCGATGACATTTTGTTCATGTTGAAGTTGAATCAGACAGAATGTGAAGTTTTGCTGGGCTTGTGGATTAGTCTGTTGAGATTTCAGTTTGACAGCCTGTCTGATAGTAAAGTCACTCTTCAGTTGCAGATACAATAGGACAGCGGTTCTCGGTCACAACAAGCTGAAGCTGAGCATTTTTTTACCTCATTTCTTACGTTAAAAACCATGCAACATTTATTAGTTCCTTTAAACCAGCCGTACTCACCAATAATGTTATTTTATGTTCATATAATATCCTTTTGTGAAGGACTATTTTTGAGTTCTAAAGGAAATATTGGTAGAAACTGTAAAGATAGATTCAAAATCTAGTTTTTTGCTTGGCAGCCTCCAGTTTTACAGTAAAACCAGTCTTTGTACATACGCCGTTGGTCGAACGCCACGTCACACCTTTCGGTCACATTTCACCAACATGGCTGCTTGGTCAAGACCTCTGACCCACTGGCATCCAATATATGGTTTTGTATAGATGTTTTCTATGTTCCTCTAGGCATATTTTTGTCATATTGTAAAAAGCTTTTAATAAAAAAAAAAAAAAAAAAAACAACAAGAAAGGTTTTCCAACTGTGTTCTTCCTCCTCTCTTTGCCTGTTTCTGTAGGTCACATAACAACAAGCTACAGTCAGCAAGCTAATAGCTCCCTCCTAAAACAAACAAACAAAAAAACTAACCCAGATGTCACAGAGACAAGCCTCGCAGTTTCATCTGAGTGATTAAAGCTGGGGGTCCCGGTCCCGGTCCCGGTCGGGCTGCACCTGATCCAGGCTCCTCCGTGAGGGAGAGTGGGCCGCCCCGCCCCGCCTCGCCCCGCCCTCCGCCCACCGCCTCCGCCTCCACGGCAGGTCTGAGGAAACCCTCGCATCCTGGCCAGCCCGCTCGCCGTCGGAAGGAAACGAGTAGATGAAGAGGAAAGGGTGGCTGAAGAGGCGGCGGCGCCGTTCCACAGCAGCAGAAATCTGATTCATCTTTTTTTTTTTATGTGTTTTTCCTGTGAAGCAAAGGTTCTGTTCTTTCAGCTCCACGCCCACGTTTCAGATGTAACTGAAAGTGAATTTGCACAGTTACTTGCCCAGGGATGGCTGCATCCTCGCCGTTTAGCTCGGATTGATTGGTCTCATCTGATTTGACGTCTTGCCTCCCTGTGAGCGGCGCTCTGTCGCCGCCGCAGCAGCAAATGTCACCGCTTGATCAGTTTTAATTAGCCGCTCCTCGACGAACGCCACACGGCAAAACTGCGTTGAACTGAGCCTTTCTATCCGCTGTATTTTTTTCTTATTATCCTCTCAGGTGTGTAGCTCTGCATGAAGCATGAAACAGCCTCATAAAACACGCTCAGCGCCACTTCTTATTTATTGTATCTGTCAGTGGAAGATTTCACTGCCCTTCAGCATAGATTGGGGATTTTAATTAAAAAATGTCAAAGTGTGTTCCATTGAGCCACCCTTCATACAGCTCTCAAACCCAGTTTCTTTTAGTTTTATGATGTTATTACTTGTTATTGCAGTATCGGTTGGTGAAAACATAGTTGAAGTAGCATTGAAAAATCTTTAAACTTGGAATCACAGCAGCCAATAATGCAATAACACATTAATAGCACTGGGTTTAGTTATAGTGGGTGGTTTGGTTAATTCATTGAAGATAAATACTATGCAGCCGTCTCAGTTTTGGCTGTTATTTTTTTAATTTTTCTCTATTTTATAGCACATTGTTGGCCAGTAATCTCATTATTGCCTTCATTAAATTTTAAATCATGACATTATTGGCCGTTTTTACCTTACTGGCTGCTACACACCCCTTGTTTATTCTACATTATAAGCAATTACTGTCGAGGTCAATAAGCTATAAAAATCAGAACGCTTGTAAATCCTTTTAATGTAAAACCTCTGGTAAGTCTTCATTTATATTCTTGCAAAAAATGCTGACCCCCTGACCCCTCAACCAGCTTTTTCCTGCCGAAGCTCCAGGAGACGGCCCACCCCACATTTTAAAAACCACTGACATAATGAAGCCTCAGAAAAACCCGATTTGGATTCGAGTGTCATTTGATCTGCTTGCTGTGATATTTTGTATGTGATTTATCAGAGGGAACCATCAAGAACCGGCCATCACACTGCTTTTTTTTTTTCTCTCTCTCTTTTAGTTTTCCCAAATGTACGCTTAAGAAAAAAAAAAAAATTAAAACATCCATTACTTTTGCACCCTCTCCGACTTACACATGAAAATTTGAATGAAGTCAAGGACCACAAGCGAGGAGATGGAGGTGAACCCAGACTGAAAGTACTGCACCTCCCTCGACGCGCCGCTCTGTGTCTGTCTCCATCAGCCCCGTCTGAAAGTCTCCCTCCCCTCTTATCTCTCGGACACTTCTTGCAGCATATTTCATCGAAGCTGACAGGTTGGCTCAAGTCCGTCTCTCAACTCGCCCTCGGAGCATGGTTAAGTAATTGGATAATGGACTTTTCCACTCAGCATCCACTCAGTTATGTTGCGGTCTGCAGCCACATGTCTGGGAGTCAATTTTGAGCGGGGAGAACTTGGGAGTCTTTGTAACTTTGGGGTTTGTATTGAAATTTTATAGCTGCATTTTTAGAATATCTGGGAACATTTTTGTAATTTGTGATTTTTTTTTTCTTTCTCTTTTGGTTTTGGAGGAGGGAGCAAATTCTAAGTGTTCAAAACTCAATTCAATGTGTTAAAAACCTTAAAAAATAAGGTTATAAACAGAAAAAAAAAGTTTCCGTTTGAATCACAGAGTTTTTACGTTTATTTGTGCGGAAAAGCAAAGTTGAGAGATGATTGAGCTTCTGTCTTCTTCTCAGTGTTTGTACGTCTTTCACACAAACGTTGGTCACTTTGTACTCTGACGATGACGACGATGTGCTTTATCCACTGTTTGTAATCTCTATTGTATATTATTGCTGTCCAAATGTAGAGATGGAAGATTTTTAGAGCATTAGAAACTTTTATTTTTCACTATTTGAACCAGCAACTAAGCCCGCCTGTATATTTTAACTATTTTCTCTCTTTAATCAAAGTCAAGTCTACATTTAGGTGAAATTGCCCTTTATATTCAAAGTGCTGCATATTGTGAGCATAAAGGTTTTGAAGGGGGTAGTGACACAGTAACTCTTGTACAGAGCTCTTTTTTTTCTCCTTTTTGTAAGAAACCAACCAGTTCAGCATAACTTCTATATTGACATTGCATTTCTTGTATTATTTATTCATATCGATGAAAACTTCTCAGTTTTTTGAGTAATGTTGACGAGGCGTAACTGAAGATAAAAAAAAAAAATACTCTATGTTTTTAACAGATTGTGGCAACTCTGAAGAGATTCCCTTTTGTACTTGATAGGACATTTCATCCTAGATAATAAAGTAATGTTTTTGACACCAGTTTTTAAACAGTGTTTTCTGTCATTGTTTATCTTTGAGCCTCATCAGTGAGGTGACCCGGGGTTCACACAACATCAAACACCCGCCGCCAGGGGTTGATAAGATAGCGGGTATCTCAGCAGTCATCCACAGATCAGTCTTCTTAAGCTGAAGCCGGGTTGTCGGCCTCCTCTGTGGCTTCGCAGATGGACTGACCTCGGTCGCTCTGTTCCGAGTCGACTGATGGCTCTGCAGAGTGAACGTCCTCAGTGGGCTCTTTGGATTTCCTCTGGCCTTTCCTCCGCCGTCTCTCCAGCAGCTCCTGGTAGTGATGTGCAGATGAAGCTTCTGAAGCTCCTGTCGCATTGTTAGTTCCAGCCTGTGAAGCTTCAGAGGTGATGGTCATGTTGAGGGAACCTCGGGTGGACTTGGAGCCGTTATCGTCACTGCTGTGTGGAGGAGGCTGCTGCTTGGCTTTGTGATCCAGCTCTGATGAAGGAGACTGACCTCTTTGTGAGCGTGGTATGAATTGCTGAAGCAAAGCCCTCAGCAGCTGCCCTAAGCCCCCGATCATGGCACCAACGATAGTGACCGTCTGCAAAAACCTTTAGGCAGCGACTGATCACATGCTGTAATGCAGCCCCTTCAGAAACAAAGAGGACAGGAAGGGTCTCATCTCGGTCCTCATGTGGAGATTTGCTGGGCTTCGCAGGACCTTGTAGGTGGATTATATAAGGAACCAGAACTGGCAGAAATCTGCTGACCTGATGTTAGATCTGGTTTTTCTGAGCTGCCAAACTGTCCATGCCTCTTGTTGGTAGAGCTCAGTCCACCCTGCTGACTCCCACACCTGCTCAAAGCCTCTTCCTGACCTTGATCCTGGTTGACCTCGGACATTGGGTATCGACTCAGACCTGCTCTGCCAGCCAGTGCTTTTTGCCTTGAATGAGGAGGGATGTCACACGTGGCCCCTCTGTTTCGGGATCGGCTCCGGTGCCTTGCTACCCCAAACATAACGAAGCCATGAAGAACATGTACTTGTACGTCATGGTGGTGTAGTGGCGAGCAGCTCTGCCTTACAGTGAGATCATCCTCATTTCACAGACCCTTCTTTATCGATTTTCTATGTTTTCCTTGTGTCTGCATATTTTTTCCTCGATACTCAAGTTTCCTCTCGCAGTCCAAAAACAGGAGATTAGGAATTATTGGTGGCTATCTGTCCATGGTGGACCTTCAGTCTTATAGCTCCGTGGTCTTGGGATGGACTGCAACCATCAAAATAAAAATTGTATCTTATTTTGCATTAAATAGTAAAATATCTTGCTTTGGTCTTTCATTGCTTTTAATATGAAGGCGATACATCGTCCCAATCGTTTTGAAGTCAAAATTAATGGAACAGGACTCAGCAAATTAACATGTGGGAACTTAAATTCCCACATGAGCAACAGGGGAGAGGAAGACAGTTTCATTAATGCTGCTATCAATTAAATGGTGACAGACTAATGAAAAAACACTGAGCTGTCCTCAGGGGTTCCACAGCTATTTGTGGTTAAGAGGCCCCTGGTCGAGTTAATCTGATGCAGCAAATCAACTTCATCTTAACCCGTCAGTTATCTGCGCCGTGAACAGAAAGGTGAGAGACAAGGTCGTGACCCCCACACAAACGCACACCAAATGCTCCTGTGATCGAATTACCAGGAGGACAAATCTGGCCACTTCCGTCTTTGATCTCCCACCTTCCAGTCGCGCCCTTCTGCCTTCGCCTCACTCTCTTGAACTTCCCACTCAAATCGCTAAACGGATCCAGGGACGGTCGAACCGCCACAAACACGGAGTCGTCGGGGGGCCTATCACACAGGAAGCTGCTCCGAGATATTCCCACTCCCCTCCACTCCCTCTCCCTCCCCTTGCTTTACATCCTCTGTGAGGAGGAATGTCCTCCCGCTGTGATGGCCGTCGCAGTGTGGAGCGAGCTCCTGTTTCCTGCCCCTCATGCATCTGTTCCCTCCAGCGATGATCCCAGATAGAGGCTCGGTCGAGCCTGGGAACTGACCTGAGCTGACAGACGGACGGACGGGAGGGGGGGGGGGACTCGGTCTCCACATGCCGCAACATCCGAGTTCCCAACTCAGCCTCTCTGCCCGCAGGCCAGGCGGGTTGTTAAACTGTAATTAGACGTGTTACTTCGGGGACTCCCGCTCCTGCAGTTGCTGGAAATCATAATGAGGATCGATGTTTCGGTCAGTGAGAAGATACGTGCGAGTCTGAAGATAAATAAATTCCACACGGGAACGTTAAGTACAAAACAAAGACGCATTTTTATTGAGTTCATGTTTGGTAAAGCATCACAAGCATTCAGTGCAAAATCTGTTCCCTTTCATAAGAAGCGTGAGCTCAGGGTCGAACTACCATGGAAAGACACAGCTGTTTGATTAAATAACATTTTCTCCCTTTGGACAGACAATCCCAACAATCCTCTTCCTGTGTCATCTTTTTTTTTTTTTACAATCTTTATTTTCATCCATCCCCCACCTTGCTTCTGCCTCTGCTTCCCTTTCCTCTGAGCTTGCCTACATACTTTAAATACCCGTTCTGAGCTTCTCCAGGAGGGCTTTGTGTTTGTATGTAAGCAGAGAGAGCGAGAGAGAGAAAAAAAAGCTCTGAGCTGTGGCGGAGGCCTTTCTTTGAGGCTTGTGTCCAGGTGTGCAGAGGTTCAGATTCCTGACATTTGATTTATGCTCCCAACAGAACCACGCCCCTGTCCTCATTCAGCCAGTGTGTCCCAGTCCACGCTTTATCACGGACACATGTTTAGAGTTAATAAGCTGCTCTGAAGACACACTCACTCTCTTTTCCTCCCACATCGCTTTCCTGCTCCTTTGGGTTCATTTGAGCTTGTTCATGCTCTTAAATCCCCGTTTAACAGACCATTTCCTGCTCAGTAATATCACTCGCACTGACATCAGGCCTGGAAAACACACACTCGCGTTCACTGCTGTGAAATATTTGCCATTCATGTTATATTAAAATGATCAATCAAAGTCAGAATTAAAATTTCAATTATTTCTGCTCAGTGATAACTAGATGTTCTTGTTTTTTTTTTTTTTTTTTCTGTGGGACAAAAACCTTGTTCCTCAATATCAGTGGTTTCCTTTTTTTTTTTAGATTGCCTTGGAGAAAGGCAGTGGACCACCTCTACAATCTTAAAACGCTAAACACATCCACTGTCGCTGTAGAAAAGCAGGAGCCTTCATAAAAAATAGAAAGCAACAGGAAGATACCAGTCTGAGCAAGCAAATCCTCAGGTTCCCCACCTGCACTGGTGCCCCCCTCCCGTAGGGGCCCAGACCCCAGGTTGGGAACCATTTCTATATGTCACATACAGAAATCGGATTACCAAAGCCAAAGATTATTCAATAACGCATTGTTGTTGGATGTTTGAAGACAAAAAGAGATTTCATTTCACAATGAACTAACGATAAATACAGTCTTATTAAATATGTACACATAGAAAAAGAAAGAAATGTCCCCAACCTGCCAGCTACCTTTGTTTAAAAGAGGAAAACACGTAAAATCTGAACACTGAACATTGACTCACTTTGATACCTTTTCGATTTTTAAGTTTAGAAGTCATCTATGAATGAATGAAGAGTTTGAGTATCGCTGCTGTTGTGAGAAGAGTGATGAAGGAATGAAACCATTCTTTAATTTAAATCTCGTTTTTGGAATATTCAACTGTGGTGAAGGAGTCCCTTTGAGACATGGTCATGGATGCAACTAAAAGAAAAATTAAAAAGATTTTTCTTTAAATCAAACGGAGGAGGTGAGGAGCCACATCTGGCATGTGACATCTCATTAACTTTTCGGAGTTCTTGTAAACTTCCCAGTTTCCCAGTGGGAATTCCCAGTGCTGTGGATCATGTGTTTGGTGTTTTCAGTGACCTGCACAGTCTTGTTCATCCAAATGTTTCTCAAAAGCTCCATCCATCCAAATGGGCTCAAAAGGTTTTGGTCAAGTAGATAAAAAAGTTTTAAAATAGAAGTGGAACTAAACTTGAAGATCAGCTGATCCTTTGTTAAATGGGAATTGTTGAAACTTATTTTTCTAAAAACATCGACTTGAAGTCAATTGAGAAAATTGCTCAACTTTTAAGACTCATTCCTGCAAAACTCCAACACACAGTATTAAAATAGTTTAAAAAAAAGTCCAAATAAATTCAAATTGATTGTGTTGTTCATCAATCAAACTGTGAGTTTGTGATTTTGAAAACAAATAAAAATCGGTGAGCCAGGATTGCGATACATCTCAGCAGTCCATTAGAAAGTAAATCCGTGGCTTCGCTCCGCTCCTCTTCTGCCTGGTTCAACACTGAGGGTCTGGTCGGGATCATTTCACATCGGCTGCAAAGTCTCTTCCCCCGCAGCCAGGGGCAACGACAGTCCCGGCTCTGGCCTGTGCTTCACCTGCACCGGGAGCGGGTGGCCTCCACGGCCTTCTGGTGTCTCCGCTTGTTGAACCTCTTAACGTAGCTGTTGCTCCGCAGGAGGCCGTCCCCGGGCTTCAGCTTCCCGCCCAGCAGGCTCAGGAGGTCACTGGGGAGGTGACGCCTCCGGTGGTAGATCTGACCCATCACGATGTATCTGGTGCCTTGGGAGCAAACAGAGGAGTCAGTCAAGGTGAGAGAGGAGGGGCGAAGAATGCAACGCTGAACAGTTCCTGTGTTTAGGCTCTGGATCATGAATCATCAATGCTTTAGTCACTCTTTTCCAGTCAGTTTGAATCCTGATGGGATTTTTTTGGGGGGGTACGGTTGGACTGCTGGAACACTCACCCAGTTTGATGTCGGGGCAGGGCTTGCTGCACTTGTAGGTATCCAGGACCAGGAGTCGAACTCTGAAGAAGAAGCTGTCCGGGGTGACGTACAGACGGCTCATCTTGTAGAAGCCGTCGCTGCTGACCATCAGCGTGATGAGGCGGATGCCTTTACGAACCACATCGATGTCGTGGACAATCCCATTGACGGCTGTTTCAAAACAGAAAAACAACATGAAAGCTCAAAATGTAAGAACATTTTTAATCTTTATTTGTGATTCCCAATTTTTTTTCCAGTATTTTCTTTTATATTTTGAGAAAATCCGTCATTTTGTCACCAAAACAACTCTCCCGTCCGGTTAAACTCCCCTGGCTCTGTCTAAACTCCACCTACCAGCCCCTCCAAACCTCACAAGAATACGCTACATCTTGTTTGTTTAATCTGAGGGGAAGTGTAAAAATGAAACAGTGTAGTTTCACCGGGTTTATGCACTTTGAACAGATCGCTGGCTGTTGCTTCCTGTGTTTATAATACATACACCAGAGGGAAATCCATCCTCTTTACATTTCCTGAAATGAGACTCTGCTCCTTAAGGCCTCCAATTTCGGTCCCATAATTCTTGTTTACGCCGCAGCTGTGAGAGCGTTTGTTTACTGCCATGGTTCAGATGTCCGTGTTTACCGATGCAGCACATGTTCACAGTTTCTCAGATATTTTAGAAGTTTGTGTTTTTTAGGCTAGATATGTGCTTTATGTCTTTTATTTTTTTTCCATTAAATGACTGAACAGATACATTTTTTGTAATGTTATTAGGTGCAGCTAAATCCCTCCTGGTCTCACTGTGGACGCTTACCGAACTCGCTGTAGCAGTAATGCTCTCTCTCCTCCTTCTCCTTCCTGCACTCGCTCAGGCAGAAGGCATCGTGGGTCAGGTCGGACTCTGTGGAGAGGACGGCGAACACAGCAGAGGGATGAATGAGATGAGAAGGAACGAGGGAGAGAGATTCGTTCCAGCATCATAAGAACAGACCAGATCTTTTTTTTTTTTGAGAAATATATGTATTCCTCGGAGAGCGTAAGGAGGATGCAGGATGTGTGTGACCAAGCTGGCAAATTATAAATTCACCAAAGTATCACAGTTTCTTTATGTGAAAATCATCATTTCTGCTGAAAGGATCACGGTCACAGCTCTGTGCCTGAACAGTGCGTTAGATAAACATTTCCAAAAAACTAGTGACAGATTTCAGCTTTCGTAATCAGTTAATCTTTTCTTAACCATTGCTATGTGTGTTATAAAATGAGGGTTGACATGCACTACATGCAGGATATCACAGCTATATGGCAACACCTTTAGGCATGTTGCAACAAGGCAAAGATTTGTGCAATAATTTGGTAAAAACTAACTTTAAAAGGGAAAAGATATACACTTTGTATGAGATAAAATCTAGTGTCAAAGTATCTTTACAATCTGTAAGTCATATTTGCTTTCATTTGCTTTCATCGTGTTTTTGTGGTGATGTGATAAATGTGAGAGAGCACAGAAGATTACTGGTAATAAATACAGTTGTTTTAAGCATCAAAGATATTTCCAGCAGACTTAACTCTTACATAATGCTCATAATTTGAAACACATAATCCCAGAGGGGAAGCAGCGTTCAAAGAGCCTGCGATAATATGCAGGTCAGGTTTTGAGGTCAGGAAACAACAGATCCTCCCGCACCTCGCCTCAGGATGTCAAACTGGTACAGTAGGCTGGAGGAGCGCCGGTTGAAGCTGACCGGCGGGCGGCTGTTGTTCCTGGTGGCCGCGCCGATGCCGGACTGGTAGAGGCCGGCCTTCCCGGGACGGTTCTCCTCCGGGTCCAGCCGGCGGGTGGGGGGCTCTCTGCGTGGAGAGGTGGGCGTTTGATGAGCCTGAGTTTGAACCTGGGTGTGGGATGGGGTCCTCGGCCTGGCGTTGGGGTGTCTGTCCTCAGGCTCGGTCTGCTGAGGGGGGCTGATGTTGGACTGGCTCTCCTGGCCGGTCCTCACCGCTGTGCGGTTGGTGGCGGCGGCGGCGGCAGCGGCGCCGACGACCCCAGTCAGCTGGGTTTTAGGAAGCAGACCCACGACTTCCCTGGACTTCTCACTGTTGTGCTCCACCAGCCGGTCGCTCTTGGGGCCCTTCTTGCTCTTGTTGTGGGGGATGTGCTGGCGAGGGATGGGGGCCAGGTCGCTGTGCTTGGGCCACACGGCAGCAGGTAGAGGGTGGAGCGTGAATTTGGACTCGCTGGTCTTGGTGCTTTTCTCCAGGAGTTCGTTGATGGGCAGCGACGGCTCCTTGAGCACCAGCCTGCTCTGGTTGCTCTGACTTGGATCCACAAAGCTGCTCTGGCCCTTTTCGATGAGAGTGTACAGCTCTGCAGGGAGAGAGGTGGAGAGAGAGAGCGAGAGAGAAACAGTGTTTTAGCTCTGCAATGTGATCAAAGTGTTCACTGGAACTTCCAGCAAAGTGCCACAACAGTGAACCATTTTATTTTACACAAGACACCAAATCTTTCTAATTTTGATGTACTAAGTAAATGTTTGCAATTACTTTTTCCCCAAAACTTTCCTTTTTCAAAGGTTTTACAGTTTCCAAAAAAAAAAAATTCTTTGAAGTCCCATCACACACAGCTGGATATCTCCTGCTCTCACTGCTGCCTTTTGAAAAGACATGAAAACTCAACCTCAAGCTAAAAACACCTCAAAAAATAGATTACAGTTCTTAGACACACACACACACACACACACACACACACACACACACACACACACACACACACACACACACACACACACACACACTTGATCTGCAACTCCTCAATAACCAAATCATACTTGGCATCATTTATCTACTTTTGCACTGCCAGTTATTAAATGTGCTATATTTTTTTCCTAAATCGTCCTGAAACGATTACAAAAAAAAAAAAAATCTTCTACTCCAGTGCCATGGAACATCTCCTTTTCTAAGCAAACAAAATAATTGGTAATGGCAAATGTTTTGTCTTTTTTGTTTTAAATGCAGCAATCTTGATGTTAATAATATCACACTGACTGCATTCAAAAATCTTGACATAATAAAACCATGAACACTAAGATAAACCAAGTAGTTGCTGTTTTTAAAAGGGTAAATAGTGACACTTTTCTCCCATTAAAACACTTATTTTTTATTTTTTATATCAACGATGTCAGGGTGAATTCCCAATAATTCGAGTGATTTTAGAAATATACTGCCACTTACCATTACCAGCATGCTCCTCTGTGTTGAAAAGAGGGACCATGAGAAACAAGAGGATCAGAGTAATCCCTGCCATCCTGGATGCGCTCCGTGTGCTCACTGCAGGCTCTGCTGCAGGCTGGGGATTCCTGGGACTTTTATAGGGCCGCTCAGGAACGAGATGGGATGGGATGGAGAACGAGGCGGTGGGACGTCCCAAACACAGATCAAACACATTATGTTGTGACACTTCTTTCATTCATACATTAAGACTAACTAAAATCAAAAATTACATTTATTATCTGAAGCGTATTTCCCATCGTTTTCAGTTCACATTGACGTTTAAGTTATAATTCAAAAAAATAGAACAAAGCTATAGTATATTATTTTCTTGTGCAGGTTTTGTGGATACTTTTGTGGAAACAGGATAATTAAAAGTATAACACTTAAATTAATGTAGGCGGGAGTAATAAAAAAATGTGTCGAATGTCAGCCGCTCTTTATAGATTAGTCTTGACTGCCACCTGCTGGTTCTAGCGGGATATAGCAGCATGACGGCATTTTTCTACACAAATTTGTCTGGTGCACCGCTGCTATGGAACTGGGAGGACTCAAACACGTCTGCAAGCCTCTCACTTACCTGTCAATCAAAAAAAGAGGTGGGGGGGGGGGGGGGGGGGGGGGCAATCATTCATTATCATCCATCATCCATTCAGCTCTGTGAAACTCCTTACATTTTTCTATTATATTGTAATTGTAAATATGTGTCTGTGTATATTTAAATTATATTTAATTTATATCTGTTATTATTATTATGGTCTACATATGTACCTGTTTTAAAAGTATATTTGAATAATATTTAATTTATTATTGTATATCTGTTATTTATTTAATTTTAACTGTCTTAGATGTATATGCAAATTATTAATTTATATCTGCTAGTTTATATCTGTTATTTAATTATATCTGTCTTAAATTTCTATTTAAATTATATTTAAAGGTGCATTAAGGAGTTTTACAACCTTAAAAATACTTATTTTCCACCATAAATATGTTACACATTTTTAATGATGTGTACAATGTGCCCTGACATATTCATTACAAGTACCTCTAACAGCGCTAAATTGTCACTTGAAAGTTGCAGTGCCGGTCCGGCACCAGAATTTTTTTGGGGAGAATTTGAAAGGAATGACGTAATGCGCGCTCCGGCTGGTTAGGTTTCGTTATGTCCACCATTACTCCGCCAGATGCTTAGTGAGCAACAACTGAGCAGGATCTTCCAGAAAGTAAGAAAAGACTGGCTTCCAGCACTGCCACAGCTCCAGCACAGACTCCACCAGGTAAAAGAAACTTAAATCTTACTTGAGCGCTTCTAAACGAGCGAAGACAGAGTCCCCCTCTTCCGTGCACGGGAGCCACAGGGACGAGTTTTTCACTAAGCTACATTACGCCCAAGGCCTGCAGGGGGCGCTGTTTCACATAAAACGTGCAAACTCCTTAAGGCACCTTTAATTATGTCTGTTAGCTTACATCTGTTATTTAATTATATCTATCCTAAATTTATATTTGAATTTTATTAATTTTTTTTTATTTATGGTTGGGCTTTGTAAATTTCACATTTCACGTTTCTATTCCATTTATATTTCTTTTCTCTGTGCTGCTGAAACACTACATTTCCCCCTGTGGGACAAAAAAAGGACTTTCAATCAATTCAAATCAATCAACATTATTCAAATGTCGCTGTGACATGAGGCAAGGCACCAATCAAATTTGATTTGTAACTGTAGATAGAATTTCTACATTAGCAAAAGAATAATGAAACACAATAGATGTATGACAATAGATATCTGTTCTTCCATTTAAAACCTTTGAATGATCAGGAGTCAGGACTCTATGGCTGGAGCTCTGTCACTTCACGTGACTCACTTTGCACCAATATAGTTCCTTCTTTCTGGATGAAAATGTCATTTAGAACTTTCCTGACTGAGGAATTGGCAACAATGTATCGTTTTAAATAACGTCATCATCTAATTTGACCTAGATATGCAAATGAGCCTTGATACAACAAGATGACAGAACTTTACTAAGTGAGGAGTTGGCAACAATGTGTCAGTTAGTTAGTGAGTCAGTCAGTCTGTGAGTACTCGGAAAAGAATGCGGGGGATTTTCGACACGCTGTCGTTGCAGCGTCAAGTGTAGCGCCTTTAATTTGTCATTGAAATTAACTAATGTCAGCCGTCCCTCGGGGCCCCCTTCAGCTCGGGCCCTCAGGCAAACGCCTGTGTTGCCTACCCCGTAGCGACGCCTCTGGTTATTAATCACATTTGGCATTTATGTTAGTGCATAGAATAGAACAAAAAATACAGTATTAATCCCAGTGGAAAACTCGTTGGTTCTGTTAAGGTGAAGTCTGTTTTTAGGGCTACATATCACTGACAGCGCAGCCCCCCTGAAGGGGCCCCGCCCCTGCAACCCTGCAACACGACACTTTACTGAAGACTGTCAGTCACAGCAACGTGGAAGTCTGTGCGAAGTGAAGAGCAGCGACTTGGCAGGGAGCGAGAGACGAAAAAGAAGAAAGCAGGAAGCAAGAGAGTGGTAAGTGGAGCAGAACGCGTGGAAAACTCTTAAACTGGCGTTAGGTGCACAGCGGACTGGTAATTGTTTAATAGTTAGTTAGCCTTGTTAGCAGAGGAGAGATATTAGCCTGGAAGAGGGGGGCCGTCTGCTAATTACTGCGCTTGTTGACATGCTTTTTTATTTAGCTGCATTTTATTTTTGTTTAAATAGAAGCAGACTTAATGAAAATGATACTGCATCTGCAAATGTAAAAGTCCAAGTCGGGACAAAAGTTGAAAAAAAGCTGTTGCTGTCAGGTCTTAATGCGGCACTTATGTTTCTACTCTACATGAGAAATACAGCAATAGGAATTGAATTGCCTCTAATGTAAGTCAAGTGAAGCTAAAAACAATGTTAGTCATGTCCAAGGAGAACATTTTAAAGAATTACACTTCTATAATGTAAATGGATTTGTAACATAATATTAACAAGGTAACATTACATGACATGATAATATAGTAAATCACTTTCATATGTCTCTTGTGGTAGGATCATTATTATGATTTCTGGCACCAGGTGAAGAGACAGTGACAACAATGGTAACAGTAAGTTCAGTACTATACTGTAATTGATGCTGCAAATGACCTATTTTCAAATAAATTATTTGACTTTATATGTGCTGCTTTTCTTTTTTTCTATTTAATTCAATTTGATTTTTTGACAGTTCTGCCATCATCCACCTCCAGTGGGAAAGGTGTCATCCACCTGTCAACAGATGCAACATCAGCATCCAACCAGGGTAGTGATGCAAATATGTAATTAAAAAAAAACACTTTCATTAATAAAATACACAATGTCTTGAGAGGATTGTTGTGACAAAACTTTTTTTTCTTTTCATTTCTTTTCAGTTTCATCAGTTCATTCAACCTCCACCTCCAGTGGGACCCTGTCCACCTCACCTTAATGAACAGGAAAAGTCAGCAACATGACCTGAACAAGCATCTTTCAGGAGTGCTGATGCAGATATCCGTGAGTTAAATTTATTTACTTTTAGGCGATGACATATGCGGTGGTCTCCCAAGATTCTGACAATATGCCTTTTTCAGTCTTGTCAGTTCCATCAACGTTGACCTCAAGTCCCACGTGGGGCTCAAATATATCTCCATCATTCTCTAATGATTGTTTATCTTTCAACCTGGGCTGGCTGAAAATCACAGTGTGTGGAGGATGCAGTATAAATTATTTTTGGAGGATATTGAGACGGATGACATGCATTAACCAGCAGCGGTTCAGCCTCAAATGGACGTATTGCAGCTCCGCTGAGTCGCCAAGGGGGCGGCGCATCATATTTAATCAGTAAGTAATCCATACACACTCATATGTACAAGTCACAGAGTGAGAGGACAGGACAGATAGTTTTTCATTTACGTGCATCATAACAGAAATAGACTATGGCATACTATGGCAAAATGGAGAAAATAAATAGTATTTAATCATGTCTGTATAATAAAAAATGCAACACAACAATATTTTGACCAGAATTTATTTTGAGATGCATGTTTTAGAAATCGACATGTCGGAGATGTGGATGTGTCCCAAATCACTCATTATCACGGCAAAAATTAGGAAAAATATAAAGTATTTTTAGAGCTTCTGTGGCAATTGTCCTAAAGATCTAACAATTCTAAAAATATAATACAACAATGTGAGGATTTGTACAGATGAAGGACAAGGTTTCCCCCACAATGCTGAAAAAATTCCATGCAGACTCACAAAGGAAAACTATGACATAAGGATGAAAATGGAACAAAAATACAGTGAACGTGGCTTCTGGGTTCTCCACAAACACTGGTGATTATACTGTATGATTAATGCTTGTCAGACGGTCCTTTGGAAATTTTTTTGCTTGGTGCCCCAGCATGCCCTCGGACTGCCACTGGTAGCCTGTATTGATAAAAAAAAAGGTGCCACTATGACCAAAAAAGAAGAAAGTGATTTTCATTGTTGTTGACAAAGAGCAAATTTCCACACCTAAAAACATTCCAGCACAGCTGGTGAAGTGATTTTTCTGTGATTTTGCTTTAGCTGACTGCATTTTAATCTGAGTTTTGCTCTGTATTTTCGTTCATATACTGTAGTTTACTGATTGACAAACGTCATAAACTGGATTTACTGTGAAGGATGACTCCAAAAACTTGAAAAGGAAGTTAAATGCGACCCAGATGGGACTCGAACCCACAATCCCCAGCTCCGGAGGCTGATGCCTTATCCATTAGGCCACTGGGTCATTACGTAGATTCCTTGAGAACAGTGATTGAGATAGTATATTCTCTCTACAATCAAAGTGCTACATTGAAACTCTAGATCGGCGGTTTTTCGACGGTATCAATACAGCGCAGCGATTTTTGAACACAACACCGTCGTAATCATGTTCGGTGTAAATGGTGCGCGTCCCTCACGCTAACCAGCCGGCGCCCAGGCATGAGACCATTCACTCTCGCGAGACTCGCGTGTGCAGTTGCCTTTGACAACGGCCGTGTTGTTTGACACCGACACGCTATTTGATGAGCGGTGGTGAACTTGGGCGGGACTTATTCCCAGAGCCAATCAGGAGGGAGACTGGACAGGGCGGTATATACATGACGTCACTATTTTAGACGGACGTGAAAAAACAACACGGAATCTTGAAGGTAAGCATGTTGGGTTCACCGCGCTGCTAAATGTCTGTTTGTAAAGGATTGTTGGGGTATTTTCACTGCTCTATTTGTGTTTCTTCCTTCATCTTGAATGTAAAAGCACGAGTTTTCGTGAGTTGTGAGCGGGTTTGCGGTGTTGTTTTGCGGGACTGGGGACTCCGTAAGTGAAGGGACACATGGCGTTAGATAACCGACTTGGCCAACCGACAGCACCGTTAGATCACCCGTGTGCTAAGAGGGTGGACTAAAGCAAACCAGAACCGAGTGTTTACGTCGAGGTTTAACAATTCTCGGTACAGTTTAACAGGGGGTGTCTCAAGGCTGTCGACTCGATCGCCCCGCTCGTCCGTCAGGAATGTCAGCCGGCGGCGACAACGGAGCTCGACTGAGCCAGTTCAAAAACAAAGGCAAAGATGCTCACGTAAGCTCTGCTCCCCCGAGACAGTGTTTTTATTTGAAACGGAGGCGGCAGAGGTGCTCGCGCTGAACGCTGTCCCGTTCTCCCCTCCTCACGTTCAGGAGCTCAGGCGCAGGAGAGCGGAAGTCAACGTGGAGCTGCGAAAAGCCAAGAAGGACGACCAGATCCTGAAGAGGAGAAACGTGCAAGCTGGAGGTGGGATCCTCCCCACCCCCCCTCTACAGGAGCCGTATCCCAACGCGCAGGTAGCCGCAGCTCCGGGAACACACACGACGCACCCGAAGCGCTCACGAGTTGCTAACGTCAAGTTTGCATATTTCAATGGCTGCTGCGCCAGCTTCCACATCACACTTGAGAGATTTGAATGTGGGTCAGCTTATGCTTCACACAGTGGTCAAAGCTCAGCTTAAATCTCAAGAGCTCCATGCAAAAGTTGGACCTGTGTGTAGGCCTGATACTGTACCGAGTTACTGATAGAAGATGTACAAGTCAATGTTTTAAGGATTGGAAATTCCACAGAATGCCACTAGCTATGTGTTTTGTACTGTCATTGTATGATATAGGGTTGCATTCTTTTGTTTTTAATTTAAATGTTACAGTTATTTTGGAGTTTGTTTTTTTAAGATCAGCCTTAAATTAAAAAAAAAAAAAAACCTAAACAAAACAAACAGTCTCGATTTGTGTTTGTTAAACTGCTTGTCTTTTCAATCATTCAGATCTGGTTTTCAGACTAGTTTAAATGTTCACAGAAATCAGCCTTCAAAGTGATGTCGTCTTTTATTTTACTGTGTGCATCTTCATCTTCACCTGCTTTTGAGTTATCTTGGAGGGCTCCAACTATCCCCAGCATGTTAAAACAGGCACAGTTCAGAACTCGGCACATACTTGATTCATTTACACTTTAAACAACCTCGTAACTGATTCAGGTCATTCCTGGTGCTTTTCTATGTTACTAAATGTTATGATATACAAGAGTCTACAGTTATAAAGAAATCTATTATCTTTAATTGGTCACGATCCACCAATGCTTCATTGCATGTCAGGTTTTTTTTTTTTTTTTAAACCACTGGTTAAACCAAGCTTCCTGAGAGGTAATCTCTTTCTATTTCTGTATCCACTGTCTCTTCAGGACTGGACTGTGGAGGAGATTGTCAGTGGTGTAAACAGTCAAAATCCTGAATTACAGCTGCAGGCAACACAGGCAGCCAGGTAAAAGAATAATTTTCAAAATGCCTAGTAGAATCGACCTTTGCGGTCCTTTCCTGTTGTCTTTGGATTTCGTGTTTAATGCAGGAAACTCCCATCTTTCTCATCTTACGCTTTCTTTATTTGCCCATTTTTGCTGTAATGACCTGTTTTCTGCTCCCAGATCTATTAAATGTGATATTTTGCTTAATTTTGTGTTCAATATAGGAAATCTTTACATTGTTTCTTCCAATTATCGAGCTGTTTTGTTTCCCTGATGTCCAGGAAGCTCCTGTCCAAAGACAGGAATCCACCTATCGGCAGCATCATCGCCGCTGGCCTCATCCCAAAGTTTGTCGATTTTCTGGCATTGCCTGAATGCCCTCCCATCCAGTTTGAGGCAGCCTGGGCTCTGACTAACATCGCCTCAGGAACCTCCGACCAGACCGCCGCTGTAGTGGAATGTGGGGCCATACCAGCCTTCATTCGTCTAGTAGCATCACCACACCAGCACATCAGCGAGCAGGCTGTCTGGGCCCTGGGCAACATCGCAGGTACTGTTAGAAAATTAAGTCTGAACATCTTTGTGTTGGAGGAGCTTGTTTTAATTAAATTGCTTTATTTTGAAAATGAATCATGTTGAAAGTCCATCTTAAAAATAGTGCTGGGTTATGAAAACTGAAAAATATTAGAAATTGTCAAATGTATTCACAATTTTGCATGGAAACAACTTCCATCGATCTAAAATATTTTTAAGTGAGTTGAACTGTGATCTCTTCAGTTTTCCTTGAGAAAGGTAACGGTATATATTTTCTTTTTGTCTTTACCCTAAATGTAGGTGACGGATCCTATTACAGAGATCAAGTGATCAAACACGATGGGCTGCAGCCATTCCTGGACTTACTGAGCACCAGAGACCTATTTGCATTTCCTGTGAGTCACATTTTTTGTCCCTGTCTATGATGAATAGTGGACACCACTTTGATAACTTTCATGTTGTGACAGGCTGTTCTAAAATAACACTCGACAATTAATCCTCTGTACCAGTGTGGCTACCTGCGCAATGTCTCCTGGATGCTCTCCAACCTGTGTCGGAACAAGGACCCGGCTCCTCCCCTGGCCGCCGTGCGGCAGCTGCTTCCTGCCCTGGTGCACCTCCTGCAGCACAACGACATCGAGGTTCTGGCAGACACCTGCTGGGCTGTGTCCTACCTGACTGATGGGTCCAACGAGAGGATCGAGGTGGTGGTGCGGGCTGGCCTGGTGCCTCGTCTGGTCCAGCTCCTGGCCTGCGGGGAGTTCTCCATTGTGGTACGTGCAGGTGGAGTTATTCAAGTCACACTTTACTGTCATAACGTCTGATGAAGGCTGCGCTGCATTTTTAAAAGCGATGGGTTGTCTGAATTTGCATCAAGGTTCATCCTCTAATCTCGTTTTGTGAATCTCTGACTTGGTCAATGATTATCAGTCGTTCTTAGTTTCTTTGTATGTTGCATAATTATTTGAGCCCAACCAGAAACTGAGGCCTGTTCAGAGTGTGCCTGCTTCAGCTGAGCTGGTATTATATCTGATGGCTGTTTGCTGAGTTAAGCTCAGATATCCAACAAATATAATATTAGAGGATCGCACTGTCTTACGGTCACCCTCCCAGTGTCATATTTTTACCCTCAAAAATAACTGACTTGCTGTTCTTTTTCCCTCCAGACTCCGACCCTGAGATCACTTGGCAACATTGTGACTGGGACAGATAAACAAACCCAGTGTGTGCTGAACGCAGGTGCTCTGGCAGTGTTCCCCGGCCTGCTGCAACACCAAAAGCCCAACATCCAGAAAGAAGCAGCCTGGACCCTGTCCAACATCACCGCTGGCAAGAGCCCACAGATTCAGGAAGTTATCAATGCAGGCCTGATCCCCCACCTGGTGGAGGTCCTTCAGAAGGTCAGGAAATATCACACCACAGATACGACATGAGGCACTGGGCAATATATTATTACACAAGTGTGATTTAGTGCCAAATTTTTTTTTTTTTTTTTTCCAGCAGTCGTCTCTGTATTGTTTATTTTCACTGGTTACTGGCCGTGTTAACCCATCAGTGTCATGAAAATGTCAAACTGGGGCAACATGTCTGGATGTCGTTCAGGAAGACCTTTGATAATGCCATTGCAGGCTGAAATAATGGGCGTCTGTATGATGCTCTTATAGCGGAAAATCTAGCCTGTCATTCCATATAGCAACATTGAGTTTGCTATTAGGTATGAAATAAGTTTTTAAACAAATATAAGTAGCCTCAAATAATATTCTGAACTTGTGACATCAGGCCTCAAGCATATACGACTTAACACTCGGACAAGAAATCGCACCTATTACATCGTTGTCGCAACTCAGTACTATACGGCTCTGGGTCGAACGAGTTGAGTTATTGGTCTGAGTGCAGTGCGACTGTGCTGGATTAGTACATAGTAGGAGAAAACGTACAGTACAGCAGTATAGCTCTGATATTTGCCCCCTTGTCACTGCTGAGCCTGACAGGATTGATCATCTCTTTCAATGCTACATGTTCATCAAACCTCTCCTCTTCACGGTTTAGGGAGACCACAAGACCCAGAGGGAGGCTGTGTGGACCATCACCAACTACACCAGCGGCGGAACAGTCGATCAAGTGGCTTACCTCGTCCACTGCGGCGTGCTTCAGCCTCTACTCAGGCTTTTAACCAGTAAAGACAGCAAGATGGTCCTGATCATCTTGGAAGCACTCTTAACTATGTTGCAGGTAAATTAACCAGTAAATCTCAGAAATGATTTTCAGGTGTCAGTGGTTTCTCTGTCAATAATAATAATAATAATAATAATAAAAAAGCGTAGATATTAACTGTGGTGAAAAGATTTTCCACCTCACAATTTTAAATTGCAATTTTTCAACCGTTGGTGAGATTCATCGTGTTGCTCTTCTGCACAGATGGCTGTCATAACTGGCGAGCTCAAGGAACTGTGCCTAATAATCGAGGAGCTGGATGGATTAGACAAGATCGAGGCGCTGCAGTTCAACAACAACGAAGCTGTGCAAAAGTCTGCTCTGAGCATTATAGACAGATTCTTTTCTGAAGGGGTAAGTACATAAGTAATAGAGTCACAGAACATCTTGAACTTTGTCATTGTGTTTCTTTAAAATATGTTTTAGCCAATGTCCTCGATACCTTCTCCCTGCATGTCTTGATTTGTCCGTCATCTCTTCCAGAACGAAGACGACTCCGTTGTTCCCGACTCCACTGCAGACAGCTATGCCTTCCATGTCCCCGAGGACCAGAGCACTTTCCAGTTTTAACACGTCCAGTTTTCTCTCTGTATCATAAATGGTTCATATTCTTAGCTTGTGTTGTTTTTTGTACTTTTTTGTTGTTGAAAACTTTATACACTAAAGAAAAGAAAAAAATAGCTGCATTTAGGCAAACATTTGTAAATAAATTTGAGTATTGCACCATTTGTTTTCTTTTTTTTTTAGGTAATTTTCTTCAGAATATACTTGTATATACATCTACAAGCTTTATCCAGGCCATAGTTACAGGGGACTGGAGCACAACATTTGTGAAAAGACATTATATTATCTCATAAAGGTTTCCTGTTGGTCTGTAGCGGAGCCAGAGTGGGGGCACAGGGGGCGGTCGCCCCAGGGCCCAGAAGGTCATAGGGCCCCTTTCATGTGATGCATTCACATTTAATCGGAAATAAATTATTATAATAAAATGTGCAGTGTGCGCGAGAAAGTATACGCACAGAAGTGTGGGCTCCAATTTGCCAATTCTTACGTTATGACTGTCCATGAATGCATCAGAGCTGTAAGCAGCCCTGATTGGCTGTGCGGCATGAACGAGTTTTTTCTTTTGCACTTGATCTGAACTTTTTGGAGGGAAGTTAACCAGTATGCTAAACACTATGCTAGCCGCTAGCGGTACTACCCAAAACCTAACATCGGAGCCAATGGTGAGTCAGTGAAACCTTCAAAAATATTATCTTTATCAGAATGCTGTGGTCTCAAACACCTGCCTATTTGAATGTGCCTTGTGTACAAGAGAACGCCGAGTATTTTTTTTCTAATATACGTGAATTCCAAAAGATATGGATAGCTGTGTCTATATATATCTGAATAGATTGTGTAATTTTAGAGCAGCTGTGTTCATTTTATGTTTAAGCTGTATCAAAGATGGTCCAGATGTAGCCCGTGACTTTTATCTGAGCTTTCAGCACCATGGACAGCGGACGCTCTGAGATTGACAGCTGTCAGGCTGCATTTGTGCGTGTGTGTGCGTGCATGTGTGTATTTGTTCTTCAGAACAAGTTTGCGAACTGGTTTGTGACTTTATGCTGCTTTCTGGGGCATATAGGTTTGCTTGGCTCAATAAAAGTGAGCATTAGTGTGTTGTTTGATGGTAGCATGAGGGATTGTTTGAATGGTAAAATTCCTATCATAAGGGCCCGTCGAGAATGCTCCGCCCCCTCTGTACTGAGACCCACTCTCCGCCTCTGCTGTCGGTATTTGCACTGTGGCGTGAACAACATTCAGGGTATGTAGGTGAGTCTGTTCTCGATGGGTGCAGGTTCAACATACTGTCAGAGGGTGGCAGCATTCCCATCCTTTACTTGCACATTAAAACGCAGATCTTCTAGCCAGGTCTCACCGAGAAACATGCACAACCACACACCAACACTGTCACACCTGCAGGTATTTAATGAACCCAGAGCCTCAGAGACTAATTTAAATTTGTCCTATTTGTGTAAACATGATCAGAGAGACAGGCCCTGGCCTGTTTGTTCAAAAACTACCAATTTGAAGTGGTAGAAAAAGCTTTTAATGTGTATTGTTTCATATCAGTATTCCATAGTTCGATTTGCATCAAAATATTGATCAGTTGTTCTGAATGATGATTTAGGCATTTTTATTTTCATAATGACACGGTATAAGTGTTTGCGGTCTATCATAAGTTGATTGCATTTTAACAAGTATTGTAAGACACCCACAGCACTTCTGCATTTCCTCTCATGTCAATTATTACTGATTCTGTTTCAACTCTTTATTGATTTATTCTGAACATGTTTAGTTGATAGAAGAAACAATGTTTACAAAAGAAACAACTAGGTACTAGAAATTAGAAAAAAAAACATAATAGAGTATTTTTTCCACAACTCTTTGTAATTCAAAATACACCATAAGCCTAAAACATCATTTCAATTGAAATTTCCTGCTCCAGTTTAGGCATGCATCACCAAAAAAGAAAAAAAAAATGCAAACAAAATATGAAACCCAAAATAAAATAAAAGTAATACAATAGAGAAATTGGGCAAGAAAAAGAGTGCAATAACGTTTTAAAATAGGCTATACTCGTATGTTGAAAAAACTGAAACGTGCTACAGTGTAGCCTCGGAATAAGCTGTATTTATGCAGCATATCAACACACATTGCAATAAATAAAATAATTGACTACGCTGTATTGAATGTAGGCCATATGCACTATATACATATATCATTAACAACCAAAATATCAATCTGGGCTCATTTCAGTCTGTCCCTCCTGCGTTGCCTCCAGATTAAAACTGGCCGTGTCGGTCTGTGATCAGAACGAGCTGTGTGATTCGGATCTGTGTGAGAAGTGAGTTTATTGTGGAGCGAGGAGGCGGATGTGCCGTGTTGTTCCTCCCCGCCTGCCCCTCCGTCTGCAGCTGCTCCCTCTTTACATCAACGCCTCAGACTCTTTGAGTGAGAGCAGCCGCCTGTCCGGATGGAGGACAAACCCTTCACTGGACACCAGCACTCGTGGCACTCGGCCTGATCCTCGCCGCCCTGGGATGTAGCGTCTTCTCGTTCGGTTTTTTGCGGGGAAAGCGGAGCCGTGAGGCGGTGTGATTATGATCGCGCTCTGCTGCGTGCACAGTCAGCGTGATCTGCTATGGTGATACTACAAGCTAACCAGGCGCAGCTAGCAGAGGGATTGTTTTTGGGAGACGCCGATTTGAAGAACCCCACTCGCTCACACATGCATTAAGACACTTTTTGTGAATCTTCATCACGGCGGAACACAAAGGGGCATGTCTAACCAAGGAGTTAGGAGAAACGGCCCAGTAAAGCTGCGCTTGACAGGTAAGCGAATTTAAACCCCCCTCCTGCGAAGTGTTAGCATGTTAGCATGCTAGCGTGCGTGCTAAGTAGGATCTACTGGTCTGAGTAGCCGGGGTCTGATGTTTCTGTCTTCTTGTCTGATATGTATATATAAAAAAAACGTTTTTCCCTGTCTTCTGGATTATTTCCAAATTGCAATTGAAGTGTCTTGGCCACCGCACCATGCTCCATTTTAAGTTTGCGTTGAGTGAGTGTCGCTTGTTGGCAGACATTAGCTGTGACAACAGCATTGTTTATGTTGTCTCATAGCTAACCTAGCTAACCCTAATGCCCAGCTCTTCATTGTTTTATCACCGAGGTTATCTCAGTTAAAACACTTCACTTGTACAGTCTGGGCTGATGATTTGTCCCTGAAATGCGTCTCTTATTACTTGCTATCTGTATCGGCAATGAAACCTTTTTGCCATTTATCTAATGGGAATCTAAAGAGAGAGGATGGAGGTAAATCCTCCATCAGTGCAGTGGGTTTCTCAAAGAATAGCCGTAAGAGGGATCAGCCCACCAGAACAGCTACTTTGGCACTCACTTCTCAAACTCCTTGGAAATCTTCTCTAGAATCTATCCAATGATCAAAAGACATAATCCCATCTATTGATAGGATGAGAACTTCATACAATGCTTCCAGATTTATTCAAATAAATGGAGAGAGTAATGTTTAATGTGTCAGTCCAAAATGCTTCACATGCCCAATGAATGTGAAGTTGAATTGAGATTTTGTGAAGGCCGCATGAAATGATTTAGTTTTAATTCATCAAGGCACCTGGGAACTTTTTGTGCACTGTCTTTTTGGGGAAGACAACTCCCAAATGTATCATTAAGGCAAGGCCGACCTTATTTTTTTACACAATACATTCAAGTAACATGCAAATTCAAAGTACTATTAATCATAAAGGAAAGGCAATCTGATCATTAAGAACAAGTTTTAATAAGACAAGTGGAGCCAAATCATGACAGAAAAATGTCGCTTTCTGGGAAAACAAACCACCCTGATCCTTATATTTTTCTTTTTTTAATGTGTGTAGTTTAAACTATGCATTTGTTGGTGTTAAATGGGTATGGCCAAAAAAGAGAATACTAAATTAAACACCTGCTCCTTTATATGATTTTTTAAAAATCTGTATTTGGTAATAAATTGCTACAATTTTCTTTCTGACACAATTAAACATGGCCTAAATTTGGACCATTTTGACATGCGTTATTTCCAATTTGCTTTGTGCTGCAGGTGAACGGCAGGTTCACCTGCACCTATCAAGTGTAGGATTATAATGTTTAGTGAAATCAATACTCAAATCCACCGAGCTGACCTTCCAGCTTGTCTGCCCTGCTTCTTTCCCCCCCCCCTCTCCATATGGGGAATGATTTTAAATGGGCTGCAGTGGTCTTCAGACGGAATCCCAGGAATGTGAAACCTCAGAGAGAGTCTTTCCCGGTCTTAGACACATTCTCTGTCTGTCCTTCAGTAGCAGGGAGGACAGTGTGTGCATTATGGCAGGAGAGACACCGGCGTTGGTCTGGGGTGTAGAATGACCAGAGCTTCTGCAAACACAGTGATGATCAGTGATGCAAAGCCTTCATTCAGATTTGTGCATTCATTGCTCACGTTACACGTGCGCTTGGTCGCGGCCACGCATGATTTATGTGTCTGAGACTGTGTGCGTTTAGACTTAACATTGCATACCAGTCCAGTTTTACTCGGTCTGCTCTGTGGTCTTATAGTTTTGTTTTTTCTTTTCTCTTTTCTGTCAGTAAGAACAAGAAATTGCTGAGAGGATGTAGTTAACCCAGCCCAAACTGAGGATGCCTGTGTGTCTTTCCATGTAGAAAACATCACATTTTCCTTCAGGAACTTCAGCAGCTGACTTTTATTAATCAAGTACAGTATCTTTGACACAAATGGCACAAATCACATGAGAAACAGCCATCTTGTGTCGTTGTTATTTACTCGGTTTGGATCTCATCCTCGGTCTCTCTTGCCTCTCTATCTGCACGCCTGCAGCAACTGGCATCATTAGAAAGAACTTGAAATCAGATTAGTTCAGAAAGATTTGCTCGTGCTGGTTTTGTTACGCCGGCCATCTGTAAACACAGATTTTTCTTTCTTTTCCTTTGCTGTGTGTTCCCTTAAAGAGTCAGCCAATCGGGTCTTAATAAAACAAAGGCTTTGCATCAGATCATTTACCCCTGCAGACATTTGGATTTGCTTTTTATACTTGGGTATTTCTGCCACTAATCTGTGTTTTATCTGTACTTTAAGTACAAGCCTTTACTTCAGTTAAAGTAAAAAAACAACAAAAAAACACACACACACTATTGGTGATGCTGATACAATCCAAAGCTGAGCTCAAAGTTTTATTTTTTTGTTGTTATGGTTTTGGGTAAACTATATCTGGTTTTGTTTTTAAATACGCTCCCACCCATGTCAAACTTTTTTATTTATCGAATGAGTCACAGCTAGTGCTTTTGTTGGAGTTTACCACACTCGCTGGGATCTCCTCTTGTCATGGCAATAAATTACGTAAGGTGGATTTACTCACGCTGCTGGATTTTTGACTGTATTCCTCCTACATTACACAGCATCATCCGTATTTCATTTTTCAACATAGGTTCAGCTGAAACTCTTCAGGTGTGAGATAACTGCTCTTCTGATGCTTTAATAGACTGAAAAAAGAATCGGTTTTACCGCCACTGCCCATCCCCTGCGGAGTGTGTGTGTGTGTGTGCGTGTGTGTGAATATAAACGCTGTGCTTTCCCTCAGTTTCCTCCACTGACTGGGACCTGGAGTTCCTCAGAGGTTGAATGACACAAGACGTGCAAGTGGATGAATCCAGCTCTCGCTCGCAAATATGGCGTCTTGGCTGCACGGTGCTGTGAGGAAGAGAAGCTGTCTATGTGATCCATTTCCTCCATTAGTCTCCAGTTGGCACGCAGCGAGCAGGGAACAACTGGAAGAATCATCTCAGGATCCTTCCTGTTCTCTGCGAGCGTGTGACATTCAGGCGAGCGAGGAAACCGGCGGGAATATTTTTCTTCTGCTGTCATAGGTTGTGTGTGTGTGTGTGTGTGTGTGTGTGTTTGTGTGGGTCTCCTTGCGTTTGGGGACTCTTTTGCTCTTGTGTGTTGAAAGGGGGGGAAGCCAGGAAGCTGCTGATTAAGATAAAGATCCAGTCTTGGTTCCAGGCGCAGCATTATCACAGGGGCCAGAGAGCATTTCAGGGAAGTCATCAGACCAACTGTCTGAGTATTCAACTCTCAGAAAATAGGTGCGCATTTCTCGGCGTGTTAACAAGTGAACGCTGAGTTTTAGTGTTGTTAAAAACTGGAGAATAATGCACAGCTCCTCGTGCGTGTTGATTGTCTCCAGGACGTGCTGTCAGCATGCGATGGAGAGCTAAATGTTTGTTGACAGTTTCATAAAATACGATGAATGTTGTACTACAGTGATACTGAGAAACACACTGCGGTCGTTTAAATTTTAGTTTGACGTTTGCAAGAAATTTGAGCTATTGATGAGCTTTGCTCCCGTTATATGAGGGAAATTGATCTCAGATGTGTGATCAATCTTTCTAAATATGAAATATTTATTGATCTCTTGGATCATACGCTTGATTAGTTAAAGCCAAACCATAATATCCTCGACACATACACTCATCCACCATAATGTTATGGCCTCTGACGGATAAGGTGAATAATTTATCATGGAACCTATTAGCAGGTGAAATGATTTACTTGGTTTACCAGCAAGTGTGAGATTCGAAGTGTGTTTGTTAAGAATGGCAGTCAGAGCTTTGTGAAAGCGCAGCTCTTATTGGGCATTCTGCAGCAGTCGGTATCCATCAGAGAGGATCCATGGACGGAAAAGCAGTGATTCACCATCTTCCATTGGTGTACGTGGGTGAGTGAAAGAGCCTGCGAGACGACCTACTGCAGGCCGGATCGCTGCAGAAGTTAATGCTGGTTCTGAGAGAGAAGTGAACACACACTGTTTGCTGATTTGGGGAACAATGTGGCGACGTGCTCGAGCACAGCTGGCGCATCTTATGATACAGAGTCTGAATACATTCTCACCTGCAGTTTGCAGCATCTCTCAGCGTGAATTGAAAGTAGGTGGTTACATCTTGATAGACACAATAAACCAACACCGGTAGTGGGATGACTTGCACGATGTTCGCGCTGGTGGTGTGATTTCTTTTGTTTCGTCTACGCGGTTCATTTTTCCAAGTGGCTCGTTCCCCCCTTTTCAAACGATACCAAATTTTGACAGTTGAACTGTTGACCAGAGTTGGTGCTTATGATTCATCAGCGCACAATTTAAGTGAGTCATCCAGTCGGGTGTTTTGTGTGGAGCTCGCTGCTTTTTTGTGTGCTTGGGACCAGCTTAACCAGCCTGACCCAGTTATGAGACGATTAAATCCCCGCTCAAATTGGAGATTCTTGTACAAATCTGTTGGAAGATACTGAGCCGTCTCTGCGCTCGTTTGATCGCGCAGCACCACAGACGTAAAGGCTGTTTTTAAAAGAAATCGGCTGCATCACCGCATCAATGATTAACTGCTGCACGTGCTCTGCAGGCGATCACTGATAGACCTGAACTCCCTGAGCATTCAGTTGGACGTAAGCCTTCTGTGCCACAGTGGAAAATCACTGTTTTCTAGTTTGACGTAGCAGTCTCGCCGGCTCTCTGAGGGTTCGCCGCTTGTCTGAGTCAGTATGTGCAATCGGGTGTTCACGTCTACCTGCTTGCTCATCTCCATAATGCCCCGCTCTGTTTACTCATTACGGATTGAGACACTTCCACTTCAGCTCAGGTTTTTTCTTTACACATACGTTTAAGTCACTGTATTCTATTAACATTAAATCCTGACACTCTCTCATAATTTAACTCATGAATTGTGTTTCTGTTCATATGTTTGCAGCACACACAAATAAGAGAAACAGTTAAAGTTTAGTGTATACGTCGCTGCTCAGAGGTCTCTTTGTGCTACTTTATGTGCTTCAGATTTGCTATTTTTCACTTGACCTGCCAAGACAAGAGAGCAGCCCATATGTGCAGCGCCCCCAACCCCCCAGCCTCACACGCCCCTCTCCCGCTCAACCCTTCTGTTGTCTCTCCACCCGTCAGCTTGTGGCGGGCTCCAGCTTCTCTCATATCTCATCACTGCACCTCTGGTAACACACTAAGAACTTTATTATAAAACTTGGATGTGATTTGTCTTACAAGAAAGAAAGAACCTCCCCCATTCTCTTACCTGCTTCACATAAATAAAAATCTGGAGTTCTGAATCTCAAGTTCTCAGAGTTCTCAGTGTTTTTGCATGTTAGTCTTGAATGACTTCCACATAGATGAAATATTTCTGGGGTTGTCTTGAGGTGATTCATAATGTAGCTGAAGCTATGATCTACTGTCTGTTGTTTGAAAGCGCATCTCCAGAAATGGAAGATTTCCACCCTGGCTTCTTTCAAAAATGCGGTTTTGAACATGAAGGTTGAATCTGTTGAAGTTTTATTTTAGACATGATACTTACACAATTTTGCATACATCTGTTTTCATGCATCTTACAGAAAAAAAAACGTGTTTGTTGATCATTTCTTGGTCATAGCAAAGCAATAAAATCTCATGTCATTGAAAACTTGATTATGTCCCTTTTAAGAAGATGCAACATTAAAATGACATGCATTTGTAGGATGAGCAGCAAAACTGAATATGTTGACTGCTGCTAATGAAAGTCGACCAGATCTTCTTCATGTATTCACCTTTGATTTAGTTGACACCTTTGACACTCAGTTGCGGCGTCTGCCATTGGGACTTTGTTGTATCATGCGTTAGTCTAAATATTATGTGCTGCAGATGAGAACGGTGCATGCTGCTTGCCACAAATGAGACCGTGCCCCACGCGTGTGTGTCGAGCTGTGTGTCTGCATGTCTGTTAGATGTTGCCTGTAGCGTCTGGGGTTGCTCTGTTGTGGTCGACTTATGTATTTCAGCAGAGTTTTTCTACCCAAACTTCCTCCAGCTCTGTTTAGTCTGCATCATCAGTGTATACTGGAATTGACCACACACACGCTCTTACACACAGCAGGTTCTTTACACTAATCTGGTGCTCACATGGCTGTTGTTGTCATATGGAAATGTTTACATCCACTGCTATTCAGCTGTATTTATTATCGACTCCATCACCAGGAAGTGGAAGAGACGCCAATTTTCAGATGCTTGCAGACCAGAAAAAAAGTGACGAGGCATTTTTTTTTTCTGACGCATTAGACGTGGTGTGTTGGTACATATCTTAAGATGCTCATGCGTCCATGAAATTGATCATTTTATATGGCTCAAATGAGCAAAACGTCCACAATGGAAAAATATAGCAAAATATGTTGTATATGATTTATCCACTATTTTAAAATAGTCCGCTGAGATACTGAGCAGAATTATGGTGAGAACCCTGTAACACCCCTTTAATCTGCATTGCTGCTTGGTGTATCAATATGTGCTACATAAGCATTTCATCAATTGGCAGTAAGACAATTGCTTGTTTTGTATGGCGAGGGCCGCCATGGTGTGACACTCTTAGCATTGGACTTTGATTAATGCTCAATTAAACAAAAATAAACATAGAAATAATTTACTAATTCAGGGTACTTATGGTAATCGGTGGTGCGGCAGTGCTGCTCTTGGCAGCTCCGTCTATCTCCATTTTCCACCACCCTGCAGACTCGTTAGACACAGCCATTGCTGTGTTAGTCTTATCCAGTGCTCAGCAGTAGACAGCAGGAGTTTGCCTGCAGCTGTGCGATCGCCACATTATATCATGTGATGTTGACAATTCTAAGAATCACAGTAGAAAGTGAACTCACCTAAGTCCAAGACCTTTTCATCTAAGGTTTCAGTTCCAAAAATGTTTCCCCGAATGTAATAGTACTGTATGTTTTTACAGTGCGTCTGTAACAATTAATATTGGCAAAATAGCTTTTTTGAGTCGACTTCAACTGAGCTTCTGTTGTCGCGGTCCAGCACAGAGATTTATCCGCCACGTCTTCTACGGTTTCTGTATTTATCATCAAAGCAAATGAAAATCTGTGGACTGCAGTTTGCAGTTAATCATTTTGGGGACTGGATTGATATATTTCTCAAGTGAGTGGTGGATTATCCTGTTAGGTTTGGCACTTTTAATGTGGCAAAACAGACACGGAGGAACATTTGCTGAGGGTCGACGTCATCTGCGTGCAGCTGGTTGAGTCGACCCTCCGTTAACTGGAGATGAATGGCACGTGAAACGTAATCGGGCTCCGTTGACTTGTTGTGAAACTTTACCATTAAAAATGACTTTCGCACTGGAGAAGTTCAGTCCTTGCATGTTGACAGAACAGTGTGTTGGATGAAGAACTTGGCGTGTATGAAGTCTGTGTGTGACGCAGTAATGAAATCTCACGGGGCACCGCCAATCCCATAACTCACCCCGTCTGCAGCCATGACCTGTGTTTTACCTCCGAACACACAAGGAGCTTACACGCTTTCTGCCAGATCAAAACAGCCGAAAGTCACAGCACCATGACACCAACAGGCTAAGCACAAATCATGCAGAGTTATGGTCTGGTTGTAGTATGAAAGTAGCAAGTAAAGGATGCTGTTGGCTTTTTTGGGGGGTTTCACTTAATCTTGAGTTTAATCTGCTTTTAAAATTACTTTTGAACTCGATGGCATCGGTGGACTGAGCAGGGAAATGGAAAGACTGAACACCTCGGTGTTGCATAACAGCCTGTGACTGGGGAAGAGGTGGGCTTCAATATGCAGAATACATTAAACTTTCCAAGTACTTGAAGAGGATTTTCCTACAGAGTGCGTAGAAGAAATGTCACCTTTTTTTTTTTTTTTTCATTCAGCTGCAGCGTGATATTTCTGACAGCCTCCAAAAACTTTTAGGAAAGGTGATAAAGCTCATTTGGATTATTTGAGAAGGACCATATCTGGCATTAAAATGATTTTCTCTTCACTGAACCTGGAAGATCTGTGGCTGATTGATCTTTTCATCACGGTTTTATGAAACTAATGAACATTTCTGATCACTGGTGATGTCTGTAATGCTCTGTCGGATTTAAATTTGAGATCAGTTTGAGATTTCCGATGCATTTGGCTCACTTCTGTTCAAACTTGTCCAAACTGTTCGTCCACTGAAACAATTAATCTTTTAACATCTCTTCGCAGCTGTTTATCACAAGTCTGGCTTGAGTTTTCAACCTTTTTTACTTTCTTTTTTAAACAGGATGTCCTTTGTCTCTCTGTCATTTCTCTTTCTTTCTTCCTTCCTCTGCCTCACTCACTCCCGGATCTAGTCCAGACAGCTGTCAGACGACTCTGCCGGTGTGCTCCAGTCCGGCGTATCTTTCTTTCTTTAAAAAAAAAAATCTGTTTTCAGCTTGTGACGCACAATCATGCTTATGTGCTTTCTCACTTCCGATCTTTGTGGAACATTACTTTGACATACATTAATTTCCTGCTCCTTTCTTATCTCTAACCCTAGTCTGAGCTAAAACTTTATCCAAGTCTGTCCAAAATATAATTTGCTTCCTCTGCCAATGCAAGTGTGATTAAAGACATGAGAACCTTCGGAACAGTAATAGATAATATCCACACAGGCATGCACACACACGTACACCTGTTATGTTAAATCTCTTAAAATCCTCACCACATGTATTTTTATTATCAAGTATATTGGTTTGACAATATAAGACTTAACCAAAAGGGAGCACTATCCGAAACTGTTTTGCACCCCCCCAAAAAAAAACGTTTAGAGTCTCAATCTGTTGACAGCAACAACTACAACTGTTATGACTGCAGCTAAATCCGGAAGGAAGGTTGGATTTAAAGGATCACACATCTCTCCCCCTCACTTTTCTCTTGCTACTGTTTCTGTGGTCAGACTGCCCACCTGTGTTTGTGTGTATCTGGTAGACCACTCATAGTATCTACTGTACACACACACACACACACACACATCCCCCTCTCCGTGTCTGTGTTTTCAGTTTAACTGTGGGAGAGACAGTCGGGGGACGTGAATGATTCTGTGGTTTTCATCACGGAGATGAGGATCAAGTTGCTCAGAGTCTAAACATAATCAAAATAGCAGGTCCAGGTAGAATGTTCCGGAGGTAGAGAAAGACGATTCCTTGGTTGCTTGTTTTGATGTGTCAGCAGTGAGACTCTGCAGCGTTCAGCCGATCACAGGCAGCATGTCGTGGCACTTCTGCGGGATCAACTGGCAATAAAGAAAACAAAGCGCTCAAACAAATAAAATTCATTGAGCGTGTCGACCTGGATTTCAGTATTCTAGTTGAAATTAGTTTTTTGTGCTTCTCCTTTGACAACGCCTTCTTCCAGTTTTGTGAGCCTCTTTACTTTCGCATGTATACAGCGTCACACCAACATGGTTACTTTGCTGTAAATATTTAACTCCAGTAGAAGGGTCATATTGGCCTGTTTACATGAGCACTGAATGAAGTAATCAGATTGTGAGTATTTATGCACCAAAAAAATCACATCCGAACAAATGGATCACATGATCACAACTACAGCTTTAGCCAGAAGTCCGCCGGTATTAAAGATGGATTTGTTAGCTTGAGTAACAGAGCTTGTTGCGATTATTTTTTTAGCGGCTACACCAAGAAACATTTTCCTCATTCAGTGTCCGACTAAGAAAATATTGGTACGTTTGAAACCATTATTTTTTTTTCTGAGAGAAAATGTTTGAGAGCCACTGGTTTAACTCAACTGCCTCAGTCAATAGTAAAGATTTTACAGAACCAGAAACTCAAAGAAGTAGTGCTACGGCGACACAAAAAGAAGATCGTCATAGAGAAAACTCACTGTGTATCACTTTCAGTCCAAAATTAATTTCTAGTGTTGTCTTTCTGTTGATAAAATCTTGAGGAAACTAACTAGGTTGATTGTGTCAATAAACATTCTTTTTACCTTCTCTGAGTGGTTTTTGTTGCTTGTAGAAGATCATCAGTATGACATGCTCCTCTTGACAACAGCATCCAGCAGCAGCTCACGTCTAACAGACTGAAAATAAATCGAAGCAATGCTATCGCATTTTTTTTTTTTGCATTATTTGCACAAAAACTTGTGTAGATATTAAGAAATTCAACAAAGCCTGAAGAAACTATTGTTGGGTAGATTATTTCCTTCTAACAATACTCATAAGATTATACCAATCACGTCTCTTTCAGTTTTACCACATTTATAAAGAACAGTGGTTTGTGGAATGACAAGTAGGGATGAATTGTTGCATTTATGAGAACTTGGCTAAATCTTCTCTGGCGAATAGTTTACTGTTGACTCTTGTTTGGTGTTTGAACATGAGATAGATAGGACATATTCACAATTTGACAGTTTACGTGTAGATGCTTTAGCTGTTTATCAGAACATTTTACAACTTTTTCATCAGGACAGTCCACCTACTTAACTCTGTTGCTCATCCCACACATGCATGTTTCTGATGAATGGCATATATCCTTATAAATGGCAACATTTAAAAGGGAAAGAGCTGGATTTCTAGCGGTACAGGGTGTCTCCCAAAGAACTGTTACAACAAAAATAATGTACCGTTTTCACACTGCATAGTTGAGAAGTTCTGCCGTTTAGGATAATTACTGCCGAGCATGTACGATATACACAACATGAACTCCCGTCACGATGCTGTCGGGATGAGTTTTCTGACCACCAGTCTTCTCACAGGCAGTGAGAGGAAAATCCACTGGGATTTGTTGAGTATTTACATGTACACAGAGATGAAGAAAACCACAGCAATCTAAAGTAACCTCTTCCCATGCTTTTCATGCTGAGAGACTCGTGGTGAACTGCCTTAATCATTCTGTTTCACATCTTACTCTTCTATATTCATTCCTTCGTATGATATATCTAATGATGACTCATTCCATTTGTGTCTTTGGACCAGCCTCCTCGGTGAAGAAAATAGATTACTAATAAGAACAGAGACGGTACAGCCTGGCTTGTCGCCTCCCCAGTTTCTGTACTATATTGTCAGGGTGTACTGGGGCCTGTTTCAGATGCTGAATTACAATTTATACAGTTTATTTTCAGCTATGTCTGAAGGTTTGTTCATGCTTGTGGCAATGTGTGATTTTAGCAAATTCCTTCAAAATGTAAAATTTCATTTGTGGAAAGAAAACCACTGCTGTCCAAATCTCGGTATACATGAAGATTAAAACCAACCAAGCAATGGATGGGTTGGTTACTGGAGCCTCCTTCATTTTCTCCTGGCAGAATACTTGTGTTCGTATGAAGATGTTATGAACGCTCGGTGAGCTTCCAGCTGGTTTAAATACCAACATTGTAATCATGCAAATTCGTCTAAGCCCAGCCTACAGCATTGTTGAATTAAAGCTGTGTTACAAAATACACACAAAAGTGCATTATGTTACTGTAAGTTTGCTTACATATTCTGGTCTGATGAAAGACGCAAGTGTGAATACAACGAAAGTGTTTTTGACATCACACATATTTGACTTTATACCATCTACAGACGAATGCTCGTCCTTTAGCTCATTGGTTGTTGGGAAGGGTGACTCGGGAAACTATGATCAGACCCAGGATTCGGTCTGTAGTACTCATCAACCTTTCTTTTACCACACAAGGTGTGTCCATGCAGTTGGCTGTAAAGACCAATTTGTCATCTTCTCTTCATTAGCTGCAGTTCACCTCTTTGTAAGGCTCTGGACTCATTAGTTTGCTGCTCTCTGAATCCCCACCCCAGCTTCTGAATGATGTTTTCCACTTTGTCGTCATAATACTCACCCTCCTCTGCCCCTGTTTGTTTTCTCTTTGCTTTGTTTTTCAGGCCAGTAGTCCACACAGTTCAAAAATCAATACTGGCCTTAATGTGGGAATAAATACAAATGTTGGACTGATGCATCTACTGCTGGTTTTGTTTGTGCTTCTCTTTGAGACAGCTGCACCGTAGTAGCTTCGATTAGATTCAGCTTCAGTAGATGAGCTAATTAAGCTTCATTACTTGGGCCAATTAATCATCCATGCAGCAGCTTTTGTTAACAACTGAAAACCTCAAGGTATAGAAAAACAAATATCTAAATTTGTAATCCAAGCCCGGTTGGAAGCTGTAGTCAAGCTGCAGTTTTCAGGATCTTCAAACATGTTGAGGGAACCATAGCGTTTAAATTTTAGAAGACTGTACCTCCTGAGAGTGTTGCCTTGAATCGTTTGGAGTTTGGCAAAACCGTTGAGGACCACATGAGGCTCGACAGCAGCTAAAGCACACACAGACCAACTAATGAATCCCACAGTCATAAACATGTATAACAAGTCATAAGGGACGACCTTTCCTGTGGTGTGATATTACACCTGACTGTAGCTGAGTCAAGCTTCAGCCTAAATGCTTCCTGAATTATTATTCCATGTGCGTTGATTCAGTCTTCAGAAAAGCTTGCTTGACTCACCCCAGCTTATTTCCACCTCCTTAATTCTTTCATTTCCTTATCCCCACCTCCACGCTCCTCTCTGTGCTCCACATCAGCATTCATCAATGGTTTTCTGCCATGTACATTTTTCTTTGTGTGTCACCTCAAATTTATTTAAAAGTACTTATTTAACTCAATCTTTTTTTGAGTTTGACACATCTCCTAGCCATCACTGACCATTCCACCCTTTCTGTGATTGTAGCAGTAAAAAAAAAACAAAAAACAAAAAAAAGACTTTTCTCTTGAATGTTGATGGACATGTATGCATGTTTTATGGCCTCAGTTCCCTTGATGGACTGGTGGCCCGTCCAGGCGTGTATTCTGCATAAACTTATAAGATGGTCTAGAAGACGGACGAATGGTGGGATAGATTTTTCAGTAACTTGCAGAATTTTAAATAGACTGCAGAAAAAGTTGCAGTCTTTTTAATACTGGGTGCCAAATCCCGTGCTTCCATATTGTTGCACAAATCCTGGTGATCATTGGATCTCTCAATCCAGAAATTAACTGGTCTGCAAAAGAACAAGTAGACTGCAGCACCTAGAAATGTAACGTGTGTTTGGTGATGGGCTTTCAAGTTTTGACTTCATTGCTGGGACAATCACACAACTTTCTGGCCATTTGCAGTGTAAAAGAGTCTGCACGATGTCCATGCAACATCAGACCTGGACAGAGTATAAAGACTGACTGGCAATTGCTTGTAAAGCAAGATTTGTTCACTATAATAGCATCTGGTATGATTTGGTCACGAGGGCTTTGGATTTGGAGTGTTAATGCATTTATTGTGTAAAAAATGTCATGTCCCTGTATATTTTGTGAAATTGTTTTATTTTGCTTTTTTTTTTCTGAAAGGGCTATATGAGCCACTTCAAAGGATTGGTTTTGAGACATAATTCTAGAAGTGCCGACTTAATAGCTGCTTTTATTCGACAATTAAAGTAGTGCATTAAAATATTCCATTTGTCCTCCATGGATTCCCAGACAGAATCCTGTTTCACATTGTCTTATCTGTCTGCCATCCCTGCTGCTTGTCCCACAGTGCTTCCAGTTTTGCCAGATTGTCACCACCCAATCGATGGTCCAAGCCATCTTCTCCTTCATATTGCCAGCTTTGCTTTGCTGCTTTGGTGTCCATGTCTGTCTTTTTATGATCTGCATTCTTGAAATCTGTGATATCAGACAGACCTCTCTCCTCTCCTCCTGACATTCCTTCCTTCCTCCCTCCTCGTCATTCCAGCGTAGATTCCTGCGTCCGGATGAATGTTTAGCGTTTACCTTCTCACCCCTGGGCCTGCAGTGGCTGCACTCGCTCCAGATTCCTCAGTCCAGATTGTTGGCGTCTCCTCGGGGAGCAGAGAGGAGGGGGAGTGTCAGCTGTAGACTACTGGCCCCTCAACTGAATGACATAATTGGCATTTCAAGCATTCACTGGGCTGGAGAAAAGCTTGGGGTGGGAGGTTGGGAGTCAAGTAACGGCTTTTACTGAGGAAGTACAATGTAGATTAGATCATGCAGTTTTGGAGCCCCATAAATGTTAATTCAACCACATCATCATTGTTGTATGCAGCCTGTTCTTGCAAGAGTCACATAAACTTGGTCACGTACACAGAGCCCTTCATGCTAGGGCTGCACGATTATGGCCAAAATGATAATCACGATTATTTTTGTCAATATTGTAATCACGATTATTCATTATGTTATGTCAAACATACCTTTTTATTGCACTTTTTTTTTAAACAAACAAGTGTCAAATTGAAGATGTGCGTCTTCAGCACTTCAGTGAAGTCCGGTGTGCATGCGCACATAACTGAAGATGTTTTAATTAGAATCTAAACAACTATTTAGAACCATGTCAATGTTGTGAACGAACATATAGACGCGCCGACTGTGAGTTTTTACAAACGTTTGACCAGACCTCTGTTCTGAAAAGAGCCGGATTATGACTTTGGAACCTGAACGCCTCACAGCTGAGCGACCGTCACCTGCTGCATTCTAACCCCTGAGAGCAACACGATGATCACTGAACAACAAGATGAAGATAAAACAACAGCAGAACAGTAAACAGCCACGCTAAACCCAGAAATGAAACCGACCAGAACAATGATTCCCTCGTTCTCTCCAAGCCGCCGCTACGCCGCTCACATCCTGAACTGTCCGTCAATAACAGCTTTTCCCGTTCCGTCCGAGACGCTCAGCGTTTACATCTTCTTTCCACCGGTACAGAAGTTGAGATGCGTTCCATCGACTGATGTTTGAGCATGAAGGAATCGTTCAAAGCCAGCCAGTTCGTCGGTGGCTAACAGCTAAGCTAACAGCTGACTGAGACACCGCAGTGGCGTCCATCAGCAGCTACTTTTACGGAGTGTCCCTGAAGGCAGCAGGAGCTACACGGCTCAGGTTGTTCACTGACGCAGAGGGTTTCAGGTGTTCCACAGGTAATGACGGCGGGTCAGGAGGAGCTGCGTACTGACCGGTGAATGGACGGTGTTACTGCCTCCGTGAAGCAGGAGCCTCAGATTCTCTAAACCATCTGGCGGCCAGATGTTGTTGTTCGCGGCCCAAAAGTGGCATCGGGCCGCCAGCTGCCGACCGCTGCAGTAGATGATGCTCCTTTAGGAGGCGCTAGCAGCTCCTGGCCTCCAGATGCCTCAGCTCTGTCTCTGCCTGCGGGGTTCGCTCGCTTGCTGTTTAGGCGGCGTAATGATGAGGCCCTAACCTCGGTCGCCCCCTGGTGGTTGGCTGATTGTTGGATTAAAAAAGCGCTTGATTTGACGCAGCAGGGCCCGTTTTTTCAATTTAAAAATCGCGACGATCATCTAAATTTAATCGCAGCAGCCAAAATCATGATCATGATCAAAATTCGATTAATTGTGCAGCCCTACTTCATGCCCTGACATTTTCCCAACACGCACCATGCTTTGTGTGTGTAGAGAGTAGTGTGGTCCTCCAGAGAGGCATGAGAAGGGGAAGAGGAAACGTACTGTGACTGAAGCTGCATGGGCCTGTTGTAAAGCTAAACTTAAAGCTGACCTAGAGCTTGCAGGATGTCAGTTGTGGTATTAGAATTATGGAAAAAAATCCATGTGGTGGAGATTGGAATTAATGCAGTCTTGGAGAAAAGAATATCAGATCACCGCATCATTCGTTTTTTTACATTGAAGTGCTTCGGATTTTATTTGTGCACAGAATGAAAATGACTTGATCCCAACCTATGAAGCTTCTGAATGTTTTGATCTTGGTAGTGATGATTTCATGCAAATGCATAAGTGTTTTTTCCAAGGAGGCACTTTTTTTTGTTGTTCAAATTGTGTGGAGCTTTACATTCTTTGGAGTCCTTCCAAATAACCATCACGGTTTTGTTTCCTGTGAAGCATGTGCAAGAGTAAAAGGAATTAAATTCTGGCCTTGAGCCTCCTGTATTTCTTAGTACTTGGCAATTTAAACGTTGGCAAAGTAGCGATGTTCCTTCAGTGCATGACTTATTCTCTCGTCATTAATCTTCTCTTCTTGGTGGTATTTTTAATGCAACATGCCGTCTTTAAATATAACTACAATGTTACTTTAGCTGCAAATTTGTGGAAAGGTCTGTCATCTTTGGGTCAGTGCCGCTATGAGAAAAGCTTGTCCTAGGAATTTAGGAAAGATGACTGTTGGTGATCCATTGCAACCTCAGATGTTAACCTGCACTCTTCAGTTTTGTCTTGATGGGACTTTATTGGTTTGAGGCACTCCAGAGGTTTAAATGTGTGTTAATGTGATGGTTACATGTTATTTAAGGTATCCCACTTGTGTATGATTTGAGCCAAATCAGTTTATTTTCTAACTTCTGTTTTGAAGACTTTGTAAGGTCATGCAAAGTCTTGATGACTTTTACAGATTTAGTTTATTATATTTAATTCTTCCCCATTGATCTTATTTTTCTTAGATCTGTTGAACATTTCCATCTGTACGCATGTCAAGACTTGGTAAACTGTTCACTTCCAATCACACAAATGGTTGAATAACAATATAATGTGAATCTTTTAATAATAAATTAATTTCTGTTCATCGGTATTTGGAAATATTGATACTTTGTAAATCCACAAATGTACACTACATCAGTGAGTTGAACATTTCTTGGCCCAGGTAAATACAACACCTGGTCCATTAGATTTTTTTTTTTTTCTCAAACATGGTCACCTTTGCAATTTAATCTTCTCTCATTAGAATTTCAAGTAAATGGAGTCACTTTGGATTGGTTGTACAATAACTCAAACTGCCATTACATCAAAATGTATTGCTCACAACAGTATCAGCAGCCAGACGCGGCATCATGGGTTGACTGCTCTGTCCTCGCAGTGCTGCTGGATAATTAATTGCGCAAATGGACCTCAAATGGCTGTACTTGACTGGCAGTGCACAATCACGCGGTCATCCATTGGAGTTACCGACGTCAAACTCTTTATTTCAAGGGTAGAGCTGCTAAACTCTGTGGTTTGAAGATTAAGAGGCCGGAGTCGTGCTGGTGGTTCAGAGAGCTGGACATGGAAAAAAATCACACACTTTTGTGAACCTAAAATGTTCTTTGTTTTGTCATGTCCTTTTTTTCCCCCTAATATAAATAAAGGAGTAACTGCCTATTCTAATTTTATAGTTTCACTATTTTAATGTGGCATGGATAGAATAAATCAATCCATGACTTTTCATTAAGTTTGTCCCTCATTGTCAGAAACTTGTTGAGGATCACGACATGAATGCTGCGTTTCTGCAAAGGTGTGATTTGCTGGGTGGGTGTATGGAGTCTGTACTGCTCTCTTGTATACCCGGCCCTGCTTTCTGAATCATCTTTACCTCATGGACGATTGGAGTTATCTCCCTCAGCATCATGACTCTGTTTAAGTTTCCAGCAGACTGGATCAAAACATGTCAAAGAAGAGTCTATAGAAACCTGAGTACAGCAGAGCCGTCGCCACCCGTGAGCACTCTTTAATAGATTTTCAGGTGGGCTTTTATAAGGCGCTTCTGCTCAGAATAATGCAATCCTCCGTGTTTGAAGGGGTTACTCAGCACACCTTGTACATCACTGTTGTGTTGTGAACTCACTGGACAAAATATAAGGTGTAGAATCTTTGTTGTGGCCCAGTTTGGTGGTGATTATTAGTCTTATCTTTTAAGCTTGATCATATGTGATACGCTCGTCGAACAGCACACAGTGCATAATTGTTGGACTGTTAGTGTTTTCAGCTCAAACGTTTAAAAATGCAATGCGTTTGGTGTGTGTCCTTGAACGGTTGCTCTCACACTACACTACACCAAGAATGACTGTAGCTCGCAAAAAAAAATTGCTAAACGAAGTGACCTACATGTTTTCTACTCACACACCTGTAACATTTTGTGGTCTTGTATTTAATTTTATCTGCATTTAAAGCGTGTGTTTTCTGGAAATTATTACTGTTTTCAGACTCAGGTCTGTAATTTTATATGATTTCTTCCATTGTTTTAAACAATCCAGACATTCATTTGTGTCTCATTTACCCGTCTGACCTTTATACCAACAGAAGTAGGCTTAAAACCCCCCCCAAAAAAACAGCAACATTCAAAAGACCACTTGCACAAACTCCCTTGAGAAAACAAATGGGAATCACTCACTGACCTCCCCCAACCCACCACTTCATGCATATGTCTGTTTACGACCTTTCACCTTTAGACCCGAACTAACGCTGACCTTCAGCCTTATCTTTTCATCCAGACAGATGGAGACGTTGCCACACGCGCCCCTCTAACCGCTTCTCTTTGTGATCAGAGGCACGCTTTGCATATTTTTGTAACCGATATAAATGAACCCGCTTAATTGTGACCCCCGTGATATAATTGTCATCCATTGCTGTGCAGTGATTCATGCAAATTGCAGCCTGACGTCAGTGAGGCTGTCACAGGGTTCAAATGCTATCACAACAGAAATTACACATCCCAAAATACAGGGATTATTAAATTATCTCTATTTAAAGTTTTGCCTTGCTGAGTAGCGTGATGGTGACGTGGCAGTCACGGTATTATACTCAGTGGTTACATCTCTAAATATGTTTAAGCATTAGTGTCTGACTCATCTTCATGTGGGACTGATTTTATATCCAGGGAACATCCAAAGACTGAAACAGCTGATTCTTTGCCTTTTGGTGTGTGAGGGCAGTAAACACGTAATCTAAACGGTATACTACCAGCTTCCCCGGGGAGTAGTTACGGATGCCCTCTGAAGCCTCGGCGCACATTGTCTGGGGTCAGTGAAGGGGTAACTGTCTGACTCCACATCCCTGAGCCCCCAGACAGTGGTAAAGTCATTATCCATGCATGCTAATTGCTTTGATGGTCCAGCGTGGTTTGGTGTGACTGTTGTCACTGGTTTGTTTTCCAAGCTGAAAGGGGGCGGTTCACCTGCAGACAGCCCCAAAACAGCAGCAGCTGTCCCACGTCCTTTCATAAAACAGAGCTGACCCCATGTTGACCTGTTTAACGGCTGGCATCGCTGGGTTCAAGGTTTGGCGGTTCAGTACTGAATCGAAGCTCTTCTTAGATTTTACCGTTTTTCAAGCATCAAGTTTGAATACGATTTCGTTTGGACAAAGTGCAGAGGAATAACTGAGGATATGCTTGATTCTGCTGCTTTATGCTTGTGATGCTTCCTGAAAACGCTTTAGATTTATAGAATAGGGAAAACAAAATGATGTTAAACTTAGGACCGGTTCATTTGCAACCTTCCAGTGTAGAACAGTCATATTCTAACTAAAACTCACCTACTTTTAATATAAGTCCCCTCCATTTGCTGCTTGCTATTTTAATTGAAATATTGATTTATTAATTTTGAATTTCCTGTGATAACTCATGAGACTCGGCTCTACATATCAACACTAGTAATATTTTTTCAAATTTCGTCTCATGGTTGACCCCATTTTTATTTTTTTGTTTTTGTCTTAGTTTTCTTGTTGGTGATGCTCCTTGTGCACCTTTGTAATCAATAAATTAATTAGGCATTCTCTTCTCTGAATTCCCATCCAGAGTGTTTAGAAAAGTCCCAAAATCAATAGATCACTGGCATTTGCTTCGTCGCTTACTTGTTTTGAAATACACTAGTGTGTAGCTGGATTCATTCTCCCTCCTGATACGGCTGAAGTCATGTTTTATGGTGGGGACGAGGACTCTCGGACAACGCAGAGGACGGCTTCGCCGCCGCAGGGCTTCCTGGCGGTTTACTCTCTCCTCGTTGACCCAGCTTTCCGTGTTGGGATCTGAATGAGTTTGGTCTCCTGCCAGCCCCGGTTCCCCATGGCCTCCCTGTTCACGTGGCAGCTATTCAATACTGCTGCGTTCCCAGAGGCCAGCGGCTCGAGATCTGGTTCCTTATTGATTGTAGAGGCAACAAGGCTAGAGTCTGCACATGTAGAGAGATAATATTATGGACATATTTATTTTGGAAGGAGTGCTTAATTAACTTCCAGAGAGTTGTTTTTAAAGATTTGAAGAATTTTTTTTTTTTTTTTTTTTAAGCTGTACTCTCTTCAGGGTTAATGCACTCTTCTAAAATGATAATGTTCCAGGGATACTAATTGACTTGCTAGTCCAGTTTGGGATATTACTCATTTGAGCCAATTTTTGATGGCACACTGCAAGCTCTTGAGTTCAGTCTACTCACTCATTGCTCCACTGGAGTGATTACAGACACTTTTTAAGTACTGCCAACCTACGATGCTTCTGTGAGATGGAATGACTTCACTTACACTGTCTTACAGCTGCAGTTTCCCTAAGCACCTGTGAGTTGAGGGACAGCTGTCTTGACTGCTCTGGGTCTGCATAACAGGTTGTTGTGTATATAGAAATACAAAACTAAATGTGTTCATTTTAACTTAACAGTATTCGTCTTGCAGACTGACGATGGAGCCGTTCAATTTTGTGCATTTCGAATTTTTAAGATGCGTTTTCATTAAGGAAATTTAGTTCAGTCTGATTTCCCTGCAAGCATTCGCCGAACCAACACCCTCTCATTTGTGTGATAAGCAGGCGGTTCTCTTCAAGCATTGACCTGCATTACTTTTGGACTTACATCTCTGTCTTAAATTCAGTTTATTTCTTTAATTTTATTTTAAGAACCAGATCATACTAAGATTGAGGAAAAATTCGATGCTTTTTTCTCTTTGGGTGATAAATGGAAGATGATATACTCTTGAAACCGTGACTTGTTTATGGTCATCGTTTGCAGTAAAGATGCTGTCATTACTTTCTGTACTTTGCTCTACTTTTCTCTCCAGTGCTTTTGAACATAAATAACAAAGGGTCCCTTTAAAGGGATGGACTTTCCTCACATTTCAGCAAGGAGAAGGTTATTAGCCAGTCAGTAATATCAATCTTATGTAAACAGTATTTAATGGCACACACCTGCACTGAGTACATTGACCTTTTAAAATTCTTGTTGACGCTTAGATCCTGCTGTTTGACATTAGTCCGGATGTGTTTTAGAGTCGATCAACAAAATACAAGAAGTCATTCTGAGATATTCACAATCCACACGACTGCTTTCTCTGCTTTTGTTTTGAAAAACCTCAAATGTACTCGGTTGTCGTTGCTTGATTGTGTAATTAATACCCCATTTGTGCATGTTCATTATGGAGAGCATGAGCCCGCTGTGCCTGGCAGCACAGTTGGTGAAAGGCCAGTGATAACAATGAGAGGATTTTTTTTCCCCCAGTTGCAACTGCGGCTGAGACAGTGGGGCAGTGAGCAGGTTAATCTTTTAATCTTCATTAGCACAGTTTGGAAACTGTATAGCCAGTAGTGCAGCCAGTCTAACATGGCAGCTCGAGCGCCTTGTTGCCTCTCATTTGTTGGTGCCGTTTGAGTTCAGGATCTGACAGATTGTGGGGATTTAAGCTGTCTTGCACATTTCTGACCTGCTACACTGCAACATGGGTTTCATAACCTTTGGTAGAGCTGCAAGTGTGGTTGCACAGCATTACTTTCCATTTAATAAGAGATGACAACCAGTATGATTCATTTCATTACGCAAGAATCGAGTCACCTGTTACAATAGCCATATAATCTATCAGAGTTGTTTGATAATACCTCATCTTCTACTTGACACGGTTGGTTTTGCAGCATTTATGTATAAAAGAAAAGAAACACTCAAACAGAAACCCAGCATGTTGTTAGCATTGATACTATCAGATTATGAGTAATCCCTTATTCTTTATCAGGCTGTTAAAGCACTAAGAGTTTCTGCACAATCACAATATTTTGGCCCGACTGAGTCAATTGTATCCGGCATTGTAAGTTTCAGAGCTGCAGACATGATGAACTTTGTTACCTCGCTGCAAATTTCCTGGAATACTTGCACCGAGGACGATAAGCCATTTAAACTTCGTCGGCTAATTTCCACTTTGAACTTCACTGTCTGTCCACAAATGTTCTGCCAAGATTCGGGACTTTTGTTTCCCCCCCCGTTCTTTCACTTGACTGCGGACAACGTGGTGTCCTTTCAGTCCCACGGGAGGCTTTTCTGGCCGACTCTGATTTGGCCCGCTCCCATACTGTTGGCTTTGGCAGTGTAATTTCCTCTGACAAGCCGATGGTTAGTGTTCATTCAGTCCGCTCAGGCGGTGTAATTCGAGACGGTGTTAAGACTGTGTGTTCCCATGTTGGGATTCTGGGAGATTTTGACTGACGGTGTCACTGTGGCCACAGTCTGGGTCACAAATGAGTGTAGTCTTGGTTTGTCTTGTTTTAGAAGTACTGCTTGTTCCTTGTTCGTGTGATTCTTGTTTTAAGCAGGAATTCCAGCTCTGTTTTAGAGGCATCCTATTGTAGTCAATCACGTTGTAATTCAATATTTTGATATTACACAGATTGCCTTCTTTCATTTGACACACAGTTGAATTTTCAGAAACACCTTCTAATCAGATTATCTTTTCTATGACTGAGACTCTCTTAGTGCCATCTATCCTCAGGCTTGTCCTTGTTTTATGATTCTTTATAAGTTATACTTGTGCTAAAATGAGGACACACTGAGTTAAGATAATAGGCAGAGGTTTAATGTTCCTTTTATAGCATGGACACACCTTTTGTTGGCATGAAGTTCCAATGTTCTTGTGATGACAATGTGGCCGAGGTTCTTTATTTATCCTCCTACAGTGCAAGCAAGGTTTCCTGGAGGCGTCCTGATAGTTTTCAGCCATGCAAATTTGTAATAACCTGGAACGCAGCCATGTTTTTCTGAGAAAGCAGTGTTGTTACGAGTTTCCTCATTAACTGGAATGCAGTGCACATTCAGTACTGTGTAGACACGAGGGAAATTTGATTCCTTTACTAAGATACCGCTGTATTCACGAAAGAAGTCTAGAATTGTGCCGCCTGATACGTCTGTTGGTTTGTTTGTTGTATTTTATTTTAGGCATAAATACGAACGAGAGTACATCATTAAATCTAGTGGAGCTTTAGGATCAACCGCTCTTGTTTACCTTGTAGCTCATGATTAAGTGAAGTCATTGCTCTTTTTTTTTTGACCGGAAATCGAGGATATGATACAGCAGAAGAAAAAAAACAACAAAAGAAAAGCGGGTCTTACCTGGACCTTTTTTAATAAGGAATTTTTAAAAGAATTTAGATAGAGGCTTTCACTAAGAACCTGACCAGTGTGTGAGTGTTTCAAGGCCTATTTTTTTTTCTTGTCTCTTTGATTCGAACTCTTGCCTCACTTAGCAAGAAATGATTAGGATGTTTGTCTGACTGCAGGAAGTGTAGAGTGCTTATTTACCTCCTTTGTACATCTCTTGAGCTCAGTGTTTTCATCAGGTTCTTTTCTCTCTTTTTTTTTTTTTTCTTCTGCTGCTGCACTTGATCGTTAATGCTTGGCCTACTTTGTCTCACTCTGTAAGTGTCATAGGATTCTCTAGCCAACTCCAAACAAAGCGCTGGGCCTGCCGCAGCTCACCAGGTCCTGCAACATACCACAGAACATTCACCTAGGCGAGGAAAAAGGAGGGCAGTGTGGCAAAAGAGACGAGACAGAAGAGGCAGACTGGCTCTCTTTGCCTTTCTTCTGTGTTGAAAGCTGTGTTTTTTTTTTTTTTTTTTTCTATCTGTGATGCAATCCTCTAGACTTGCTTCATACAAGAAGAAGTGCATGTCTGTTCAATATTTTACTGAGAAACCCTCTTAGCTGCTCGCTCAGCCTGGGAGGGGATGGCGAGGATGGACAAACCAGTCCAGACCAGATGTTGGCACAAAGACAGTCGTAACCACTCTGCAGGAATCCGGCATTCAACCTCAAAATATATCATAGAATAATTAAAGGAATTGAATTAAATTCATTCTACAAAGCAAATGTCAGAGACATGAATTATTAACCTAATAAAATATATATATATGAATTCATACATTTACATTACAGCAGCGATTTCTAAATGACACCAAGCTCCGTGGTCTTTTTTGGGGGTTCGTGCTATTTAATAATTAAGAAAACACATTTAGAAATTCCCAAATAAATTGCGAATGACTTTTTTTTTTTTTTCAAATACAGAATCCTCTGTGTGCATTCATGTATAATCAGCTTCATGTGAAAATGTTCAATGGAGTTTGATCTAACATGTACTTTTCATTAATGCTCCTGTTTTGTCCCTCCCTTCTCTCCCTAGTCCTGTGCGCAAAGAACCTGGCTAAGAAAGACTTCTTTCGTAAGTAAAGCCTATTTTTACACAGCTCTATTCTTGTCCTTTTACATCTCTCCTGTGCATCAGAATGGGCTTTGTCAGCTTGCTGTTTTTTTTGAAGTGATGTTGTAAATGACGTCCCTCGGGAGCCCTGTCTTTTACACTCAGACACAGTTGAGGACTCCCTGATAGCCTAAATTACATGAACCGATGCAGAAGCATCAGATTGAAAGGTCTAAAGTGAAACGTGAAAATTATTTTTTTTTAAATTGTCCAGAATCAGTAAATAAAGCATGAAAAGTGAGATGGTATGTTGTGGGGAAACAAGATTTGTATTATGTAGAAATGTAAGTTGTTCTGATTTTTCAGGAAAATCTCTGTCAGGGTCCTGAACTGGAGCTAGACAGAAAAGTTCTCAAAAACCTGTTTTTTTTTTTGTTTTTTTTTTTGTATTAATACATGAATTGCATGTACATTTGCAGTTGTCTATATTGTAATATTGTTGCTTTTTATGCATGATGGAGCTTTCGTTGAAGTTTTTGGGTGATCACAGTAATTTCATTTAACTACCATCAACCATTAAAATCCATCTTAAGCTCTTTAACTCACATGCAAACTGTGCATCGACACAGCTATGAGGCAGGAAGTTCCCAGACACCGAGAGGCTGACCGAACAGGTTTAGCTTGAGGAAAGTGTCTGGGCCTAGAGGTATAATACACAGAGACGTTCAAAATACACACAGACACACATGAACTGAGAAAGAGCCAGGTAAAAATACAGAAAGATGAGCTTCTCAGATTTCAAGCTGAACAGGAGAGTGACTTCCCATGAAACGCAAACGGAATTCACATTAATTTTGAATTCATATGAAATGAGAAGATGGAACAAAAGGGCTTCATTTGACTGAGGACGTGCCTCTCCGCTTACAAAACAATGTATATGTGACATAGTTTGTCAATATCTTTTATCACAGAAAAGACATTTTTTTAAGACATGCTGTGAAAAAGCGTTGGGGTCATTTAGTTATGCTGTCAAAATAAGGACATGGGACAGTTACAGCGTCTTGCTTAATGCCATATTGTCATAACAAAAGTATCCCAAACACCAGCTTTTCATTAAAAGCGACCTTATGTGACTGAACGACAGTTGAGTGAAAACAGTCGTAAAGTCTCATTTTTGTGACGAGTGTCACGTTAGGACAGTGACTCCCGCACGCACCGTTTCTATTAAAATGTCCAAAGTGAACCTCCCGCCACTGTGAATGACAACACACATGTGAATCCGTGTCTCTGGAGCTTCGTACGAACGGATTAAATGAGGGCTGTAAATGCTGTCACGCCGGTTTCATCCATGACGGGAGGAAAGGTTGGGTTTGTACAATGGATCAACACAACCCGCGTGTGTCTGTCTGCTCTCGCAGGGCTGCCAGATCCCTTCGCCAAAGTGGTGGTGGACGGCTCGGGACAATGCCACTCTACAGATACTGTGAGAAATACGCTGGACCCCAAGTGGAATCAACATTATGATCTGTAAGTCCCCAAGGAGACATTAAAAAAAAAAAAAACAGCACGGCATGTTGCTTTTTGGCTTGTACGCCTCATTAACAGACAAATTGAGCAAATGTGTGTTTTACAATGCATTGACTCATGAGGTCAAAGCTGAGTCCCACTGAAAGCATTGTCTGAAAACAAAAGAAGCACGCTGGTTTTCCATCAGTGGTGTGTTTCTGCGTCGAAGGGCTGTGACAATTGGTTCAGGAATGTAACTCCAGTTGCATCTTTTCTGTTAAGTAACACCCATCTATAAAGCTCATCAGAGATTTGATATGACAGCATGTTGGAGAGTAATGTTTCACAAACACATACTGCGCTGAAGACATCATGTGTTTTTAATGTGACAACGAAGACTGATGTGACTTTCTTCGTTCTCCAAATGCCGAATGGTCTAAACATTTGGCTGAGCGAAGAATTGGATTTTAGAGTGACTTTTTTTTACAAGGGTAGTTTTGCTTTCTGTCTCTGCGGCAGTTGTAAATGTGGACTAAAGAAAACCAACTTGTAAATCTGATACATTGTAGTCGGAACACTTCATGGCTGGTGAAGTTGTGAAAAACATCTCGTTGCAATTTTACTGACAGATTTATTTTGTTTTACGTTTAACTGTAGACCTCAAATACATTGCATTGGGTCCCACTTCCAGTAAATTGTAACCTCCTTTTTGCTAATATTCACCCACCATAATGCCTGCAAGTTTTTTCCTCCTGCAAATATTAAACCTCATATGAATTACATTATTCAAATATTTATTCCAAATATATTAGGTTACAGTCAGTGTAAATATTAGTGCAAATATTGACACAGCCTATTTCAAGTACAGACTCCTGACTTTAAATTCAGCTATATTTTAGAAATAGATAACACTCAAAATGCTACCTCAGTCATTCCACACAATGAATTAACAAAGAGAGACTTAACTATTCTGTGGCTGCTGAATGTGATGGTGTTTGGAGTGTCACGGTCACATGAGGACTGGAAATACAAAGAAATTCAAGTTTCTCTCCCTGAGGTGTTTACTGACCTCGGTGAACCCATCACTCATGTGCTGTGAATAGTTCTGTCTTTTTTAAAGTCCTTTGCATTGCTCACTGGATCGCAGGAGCCTTTTCAGCTAAAGCTTGAGGCATGTGCAGGGTCTACTGGGACTGCTTTAAGGCCACCTTCGGGTCCACCGAGACCAGATTTACAGGCTGAAGTGAGGCTTAGAGTTGAGTTTTGTTTTCATACGTCACAGCTATAAAATTACTGCAATTATCTAGAGGAAACAAAAGTGGTAACAAGGTTTTTGTAGGTTTCATTGTTGTGTCTGGCCCCTTTAATCTTAACTAGAACCAGGCTATTTCCGAACTTCATTTGTTTGGAAGTGACTTGACCGGCTCTACAGACACCTTTCCTACACAGTTCAGCTTGTTTCTTGTTGTTGAAGAGATTCGCATGTATGATGGATAACTGGTTAGCAACACAGAAGAACGCCCACACCGCTGGTTAAAAAGCATTGTCACTCAGAGGTGAAAGCCGTGCCTATATTTGCAGAAGGGTGCAGTCTTTGCCATTAGCAAATCGCAAGTTCCCACCTACTTTTGCCACTTTTGATCCAAAGTTGTAGAGAAATCTTTGATATTGGCTTAAAAATCATCTTCGTCTGGCGTTTGCAGAAGGCCGCTACAGACGTCCTCTGCCAGGTCAGAAATTTCAGGATCATCTCAAGGCTGGATTTCTTTCCAACTACCTGGCAGACATAAGTTACAAAAAAAAATGAGTGGTGGTCGATTAAGCTCTCAATTTAGCTCGGAAGCCACGGACTATATAAAGACCAACACAGTTGCTCTTAACACATGCTTACACGCAAGCGTGTCTTTGCGTTGGGTGTCAGGAGGAGTGTTTTCACAGGGGCCGTACACTCTGGATGTTCTCTGTACCGCAGTCTGTGTTGACAGGCCGTTCCAGGGAGGGATCACCCCAGAGGACCCAAAGGTCCTGCTGGCAACCCCAGCTTATGTAGTGGTGAGAGATGAGGGGAAATGAGGGTAAAAGAAGAAAATGTGATTAAGTACCGAGCGGTAGACGTGTCCAGACTGAGACATGGAGGAAGCAAGGGGGAAAAGTAATGCACACAAGTCTATGCAGCATGTCACAAATCCAGTACAGAATAACTTGAAGATTTTATAATTGAGTAAATGACAGGTGAATAAAATGTATACAGATTGATTTCTGTTGAGTATTTGAAAAATGGATGGAGTAATTCACAAATGGCTTTAGTGGAATTGATGAACCCAGTGGAGAGATGAGGAGGAAGAGAAGGAGAGTATCAATGCATTTGGCTTTTTGTAGCCGCGTGATTTTAAAAATACAACTTCAGCCTTGTTAACATGAACCTTATCCCGTCCCTCTTTACATAATTCTCCTCCCCCTTGTGGACCGCCACCCTCTCAGAGGAGCGTGCTCCCCCGCCAGCGACCCTTGGCCTCTTCCTCTGGTTCAGGAAATGGCTAACATGCCATAGAAAGCAGATGGGAGTGTGGGTTTGGCGGGTTTCCAGCGCACCACACCCCCTTCAACTTCCAGAGGAGAGATCTTTGTCCATGTGACACGGATGCCGACAAGAAGCTCGACGCCTTTTTTTTTGTTTTGTTTTGTTTTGTTTTTTAAGTTATGACAGAATACATATGAAAAAATGTATTTTTCCAGACACTGCCCTTGTTACCACATCATTCACTTTTGTGGAAGATGTTTTGAGACACAAGTAAAATGTTTTGAAAATATTTTGTCTTGGAAGTTCATGAACTCATGGCAGTATGTAGGCTTGGTCCTTTGGCAGGTTGCCTTCTCATTACTTGGCCTCCACTTTCCATCCGTCTACAACTCTTCGCATTGCTTTGGTTGGAATATCACACTCGCCTGCAGCTCACTCCAAAGGCAGTGAATTCTGAACGCAGCGTGCTGTGCGAACGCCGTCCCATCACGTGAGAGCCCGTGGTACCTTTCAGAAACTGTGCTTGGCCAACTTCTTGATTAGTATCCAGTAATTAAAGGCTGATGGTGTTGTTGACCGCAGCACTGCCTTATCCGTCCTCACTCTTTCAGCACGTTGTATGAACCACAAATCAACACTCCTCATAACCGACAACTCTGCCACAAGCAGGGTCAGTTTGCAGTCAAAATGAGCTTCACCATTGACACGATTGTGCGTTCATTGTTAGAATTTACTCATGCTTCATTTTTTAATGGTGTTGGCAGTCGTCGGGACGCAGGTCGACACGAACGATAACATTAACGGCTAATATTTGGCACTGTGTTTGGAAGAAAAGGGCTTAATTTGCGTTATGGAGTCAATGATCTTTTTGTCTTTGGATTTCAGATCGACCACTTTCAATTAATTGCACATTTTTAAACTTGCCACATACAGTAAGTCTACACCCAGAACTTTTTTTTACTGACACGTTCACAAATTCACATGTGAAATAGAAGGAACTGGTGAAAGCACGACTCAAGCTGAAGTTTTGCAGGAAGGCAGCGGGAAATTCAGCTCTTCCCACACGTCTGCATAAATTAGCTGCTGGTGGGAGTGGTAGCCTTTGAAATGTGCTTTAAGAATTCAAAGTTTCTCCGAGTATTTTCTTGTTGGCGAGAAAATAAGGTTTTGCACTGCCTGTTCTGATGTATTCAGTTTGCTTCTCTTGTCAGCTGTTTCACTGCTTTTCTCTCTGTCTCTGAAAGACAGTGCGTCACACAGCTTTCACAGGAGAGGTCATCGCAGTGACCTTATGATCTTAACCCCGTTGGGTGAAGGACAAACTGAACTGTGATTGGAAGCAGTTGGCTTCCCACCACAGGTCAAACAAACTTGATTTCCAGACTGCAGCATGATGAGACAATGCTCGATTTGTCTGTTTTTGAATAACTGAGGATGAACTAATCAAATCTAAATCTTCGCAAGCAAATAAACGGTCAAAACAGTCCAACAGGTTTGTCACGCCTTTGAATTCACCTCTCTAATTATGAAAACAAATCTTTCCTAACTTGTTTTAACATCCAAAAGTTTGATTTTAGAGCATGCTTTTAACTTCACATTTGCAAAGACGTGACAGAACACTTTCATTGGATAGTTGGGTCCGTTTTAACATCCAGCGGCTTCTCATCAACCTGGGTCGATATGCTCTGTAATTAACTCACTTTTTATGAGAGAGGAAATCCGACCTTTCATGGGAAAAACTTTTTCCCCCCCAACTTGTCATCCAATACCCAGAATGGAATCATAATAAACAAATCACACTCTATAACTTGGTATCTGCAATAGAGAGAATGTCCTGATATGCCCCCAACTCCGTTTGTCTTATTCTCACTAGAGAGAAAGTCGTAGGGCATAAAAACGATCCACAGTTTGAAGGAAGTTGTGATTCAGTTTGGGTTCATCTATTTGCCAGCTTCTGTTGTTTGTGTTAAAGACCAAAACATGTGTGTTTAGAAGTGGTTGCTAGGAAAACCCCTTTCCTTTCCATCGGTATACAGCGTAATGTAGAGCTGGGCATCAGAGCTGGCTGCTCCACTGTAATTATGTGTGTTACTGAGTGAGTGTGTGTGTGTGTGTGTCAAGATTTTGTAAGTTTGAAATGTGTGTTTACTGTAAAATCTGTCTGAGCCGCTGGAGTGCATTACGGGGACTTCCTCTGCTGCACTAATTCTGCAAACGTGCACAGTGACCGTAAAAATGAAACTTGTTAATCTTCCATATTAGTGTATCAAAGGACAGGAAACATTTGTCCCTATTGTTCAGGTTAAAATCTGAATTGAAGTACGTTGTCTTATTCATATTATTCCAGATTACTTTATTCATTAAACAAACCCTGAATTTTAATGGTGATAAACTCTACAATACAACAATATCAATAAAATACGAGAACAGTCCGAAGGTTGATCCTCTGGAAATGAACAGACGGTTGGAAGTTGTCCTGGCTGACATGGTTTGATTTGTTTTATTATACAAAGAAAGATTTCGTATATATTTGTGATCTTTTACTACAAGGTTGTTGGTTTTTTTTTTATAGAAATAATCTAAAAAGAAATCCTAAAAAACCAATCCAGGACTATGAAAAGTTTGGTAAATCACTTTGTGTTTTCATCTGAATGACCCTTTTTTCCCCCTCCCGTGTCTCCACCTCCGTCAGATACATCGGAAAGGCCGACTCCATCACCATCAGCGTGTGGAACCACAAGAAGATCCACAAAAAACAGGGCGCAGGTTTTCTGGGCTGCGTCCGCCTCCTGTCCAACGCCATCAACAGACTCAAAGACACGGGCTGTGAGTACCGATGCATTTCCGAGCTAACATGGTAAACCAGTCACCGATCTTTCTGTTTAACCTTTAATTAAACCGTCAGTTGGGATGAGAAGGCTCTGCCAAAACGAAGGAATTAATACGAAGTAGCAGTTTGTTGAGCTGTTGATTCTCTTCACACATCCTCAAAGAAGTTGTGAACCTTTGTCACAAGTTTTTTTTTTTTTTTTTTGCTCCCCACACCTTCACTTTAATGCGTTGTCACCATTATATTGCTTTTTCCTAAAGATGGGTAGAAAGATGTAGCGGTGCAATGCAAGGACTGAAGCAATAAAACTAGAGACCCGTGCATTGCGTAGGAATCTGTTTTATGTGGATGCAGCACTCGGCCTGCGACATCTGCAGCATGTGAGCTGCGTCCCGGCTCACAGCCTCCTGCTGCCGCCGCTTCCATGCCAGCTATTCATTATCCTGAGATTTATGGTTGCAGCACGCAGGCAGCTTCTTGAGGCAACGCATATCAGAAACATTGCCTGCTGCAGACAGACGTGTGGCAGCAAAGACAACATCAGTTCGCTGCAAAGCGATAGAACTCTCTGTCTGCACCTTCAGGAAACATGTCAGAAGCATCACCTGCTGTCCACAGCTGGGTCCAGAAACCAAGTCAGTGCCCAAAAAGACGTTAAAAAGCAATGAAAGTCAGCTTTTTAAAAGATGCGGTGAAACGATTGATCATGTGTGGTAATTGTTCAGTGAGCAGAACGTGTTCCTGAGCTAATGCAGGCGATGTACGAGGTGTGTGCCACACGTGCATCGATTATCAAGTCGGCATAGCTTCAGACAGCTGTGCCCTTTCATTTCCAACACATTCAGGCACAGTTTGTTTTATGAGTGCAGTCAACATTTCAATATGCTCGTTAGCCTTCCTTTTTTGGCAGCATCTGTCTGCTGATCCTGACACTTAAACACTTAAATGAAGTCGGTACTGTCAAATTACCCTTCTCTCGGCTCATTTTCGTCTTCGTCCTGACCTTTCTCAAACAGACCATCAGAAAGTCAACCCCCCCCCCCTTTTTTTTTAAATGCATCCAGCATTTTATTTCTTCTTTATCCCAGCAGCTTCGTCATGCTTTACAACCACTTCAAGAGTCATTTGTTGCATGATTTGTTGGATGTTTTTGCTAAATTATATTTCCATGAATGCAGGCGGTCGTAATATGTTTGGAGCAACTTTAACAGCCTCCGCCAGCTTCACACAGTCGAGATCATTTCTTGACAGAATGCTTTCCACCTCCTTTATATTTGCCCCTAAATGGCATTTTTGGCTTTTATCAGTCACCTCCTCGTCCACTAGAAGCCGCAACGGCGTCACTGTTGCCCCAAAAGGGACCCTGGTGAACGTAGTGGTCTGGTGCCATGGTTTTACCTCATTGTGTGACGGAAGACTTGTGTTTAATAATCCACAACTTCCAGAAACTCACAGTATGGGCTCTCGTTAGGCTCCAGTTAGACTCCAAACCAGCCACTTAAATCCAGAGCCAACATGGCGAAAGCCACAGGAAGTGGACGGGGAGACGTGATGCATGACAAGACGGCAACTCGTAGGTTATCCTCTTTGCATGTTTGTACTCAGGACAGAGACAAACGACACAAACAGGTGACTTCAGAGCAGATTGATTCCTAGAGGACGAATTCATCCACATAGCGCACTCTCCCAGATGGCGTTTCTTCACCCCAACACACACACATACTCTCAAAGTCTTGCAAAATGGGATCCAGCATGGTTGTCTGGCTTACTTAGAAGTCTGTCTGGCTCGCCGCTGATGTTCACGTCCTGCTGCAGCATCACGAGCCGTGCTCTTCTACCAGCAAACTCGCGAACACTCGACTGTTTTGTTTAGTTTTTTTTTTTTTTTCCTCTCCACATGACATGACTCACCACCTTTGCATGTCTGCCTCAGTTTGAACCTTGTTTCTTTATTTTTCACTGCCCATAATGTTAGTGTAAAGACTGTTTAAGATGCTTGTGATAAGGCTGATACTCCAGTTGTTTCACATGCGTGCGTGTCGCTGCATGCAGCCTCAGACAGGTGTACCCTCACACGTTTGTAACGCGGATCTGCACGTGCACATTTGCACACATTTATGTAGTTTAGTCTTGCAGTTTTTATAGCTCTGGGGAATTGGTGAGGGCTTGTGGTTAAAGGTCTGTAAATGTTCTGTCTCTCCGTTCCCCCCCCCCCTCCTCTTTTATTTAGGAGAAAAATCTGCTTACTATTCTGGCCATGTAAGGCCTTAACCATCCCTGTTTAGTCTAGACGCGTATCCGGAACAGATGCACTTGTGCGCACACAAACACACACACACACACACACGTCTTCTGGAACCGTGCTATAGGAATGCTTGGCCTCTACCTATGCACAGTTTCACGTGTGCGCATGAGTGTGCAGATAACCAAAGAAAACTGACAAATCCGGTCAGAGTTTCAGTGCAGGAAAACTTGGCTATCTTTTCATCTCTTTCGCTTCACCTCCTGTGCATATTTCTTTCCTTCTCTCAGCTCTAATCTGTTCTCACTCTCATGTCTAGACCACTCTCTGAACCTGCACTAATGCACTGCCGCACTTTGTAATATCACAATTAATTCAACATTCCTGTGTTGTTAAAGAGAACTGCTCATACACTCGTTCCGACGTCCCCCTGTGGGATTGAGTTGGTGTGTGAGTGCTGAGAGTATCTGTGTCTGGATCTTGTTCAGCGTCTCAGATGCTGCAGGTGCAGTCTGAGTCTGGCAGCTAGTCTGTTTGTGGAGTATCGAGTCAGAGAGATTGTGAGTGACTTTTTTTTTTTTTTTTTGTCATTGTTTTGAACTACTGTATTTTTTAAAGTGGTGCCTCACTTTTAATGATTTGAATTTCTGACAATAAAAAGCTGCTTTTTTGTGGTTGGATAATGAGGGATTACTTCTCAATGCTTCCTTTGAATAATCTAATGTTCATTCTTCATATTTTTGACACGACTATCTCCTTTTTATTACCTTATATGGCAATAAAAAGACTTGATCTTATAGTTTTTTGCACAGATCATTTTTTTTTATCAGTATATTCCCTCCCTTAAGTAAAGAACATTGAGGCAAAAATCCCTGTAAATCTGTTTTTGAACAATTTGGATAAAAGATAGTTGAACCTCCTGCAGCTGCCAGTCAGATGAGCAGGTGCACATTCCTGGGCGACATCGTATCACACAAACAGGCCCATTCTTCTTTTTCATCACTCCAACAGATAAAACGGCCTTTCCGCTGACTCCTCCACAATTGTGACTTTCTCCCTCATCACACCATAAACCTCAGTGTGAGCAGAAAAGTGTCAGAACCACTAAACTGCTTTTCAAGATGCTCGTCCTTGAAACTGTTTGTGTCTGAAGCGCGATTCTCACACAGACTATTGCATTCATTTTATCCAGTGATGATTTCAGTCGGCTCAATCTACTGAATAAGTGGTTGTTTTTCTTGTTTGCAGATCAGAGGCTGGATCTGAATAAGCTGGGCCCCAATGACAATGATACTGTGAGAGGACAGATAGTAGGTAAGAAACCCGCATTTATAGTTGCATATACTAAAAATATGGATAGACATATTGAGATACTGTATTTGTAAGTGTATTTTTATACCAGATTCAAAAACGGCTGTTTCTACTGTGTTAGAGTATAAATTAAATGGTCTAAGTAAAGATGCGTTAAGAGAAAAAACAGCAGATTGTGGTCTAAGAACAAGAATCGTTGTGGAACTTGTGCATATTTCTGGATTTGTAAAATATGAGTTGTCATGACTGATTATTTTTTGTTCTAATTTGCAGTCAGTCTTCAGTCCAGAGATCGCATTGGGAGCGGAGGACCAGTTGTGGACTGCAGCCGCCTGTTTGACAACGACTTGCCTGATGGGTCAGTGTGAAATTGTTGTGAAAGATTAACCATCACGTTAACAATGCGCTTTAAGCAGAAATGCCACCTTTTTCTGGAGCCCCTTTGATTTCTTGCTCCAAGTTTGTCATTGAAGACACAACCTGCTGTGAAGTATTTATGGAAAAATTACGGAGGTGTAAATGTTTGGACATTTGTCCAGTGTGTTAAACATGACTATCATTGCATGAAATTAGGGAGCGTTTTGTCAGACTTTGCAATGCAGTTTTGAAAACGGGCTGTCTTTGTGTGTGTCTGCCGCAGCTGGGAAGAGAGGAGGACAGCCTCTGGAAGAATACAGTACCTGAACCACATCACACGGACCACGCAATGGGAGAGACCCACCAGGTAGAACGGCTCTTCAGTGTCTGTGTGCATGGAGACATCAAGATAACTAGACATATCCTTTCATGCAACATAAAGATTCTTGCATTACAAGTATCATCGAGACACTCGTACTCCCTTTATGCACCACAGGAGTCATACTGTAGTAACTCAGGACAAAGTTGGTCAAAAGCCTGTTGCAGGGCTGCGTAGGCACGTGTGTTTCCATTTTCCGAAAAAAAAAAAAGAAAAAGCAAGTCTTTTTCCTCCCTACAGTAACAGTCTCTGGGTAATGAGTGGACTGCTGTCAGTCTCCTTGGTCCCCCTCCCCAACAGAAACGCTTAAAGTTAAAAAAAAAAAAAAAAAATCCAGCCAGCCAGTCTGGCAGCCAGGCCTCATTTGGCCTCTGTTACTGTTGCTGCAGGAACAACTGTCGCCTTCCTACTTGGCCCATATCAGTGGAGCCATTAGGGGAGTAAGCAAATAACCCCTCCCAGCTCCTCACCATCGCCTGCTTATAAGCAGCACAACATTAAAAAAATTTGACCTTGGTTATGAACTGGTTTAGTGTGATTGCATGAAGGGTTAAAACTGTGAAGTTAGGAGAAGTAGAAACGGACTCTGTGCATGAAGAGAAAATGTGGATGGAGAGCAGAGCCTTGATGCACTTGGAGGGAGCTCGGACGAGGGAAGGCCGAGGCAGAGGTGAAGCAAAGTAAGTGTGGAGAAAGAGGAAATGGGAGGGAGGAAGAGTGTGTGGAAGCGGTTGTTGGTTGAGGGTCCAAAGCTTTAGATAGCTGAGGCGTCAGTGACTGTGCAGCCAGACAGTGGACACACACACACACACACACACACACACACACACACACACACACACACACACACACACACACACACAGAGCCTGTCTTTGTTTGTGTCTGCTTATCAGATATGTTTTTTTTGTGGGTCTGCCTTCTAAGCAGCGCTGATACAAACTGTTATTGTGGGGACTTCTCGCCATGTTTTCCCGGCTCGTAGTTATTGATATCAATTGAAAGCGAAACTGTAATATCATGAAACATGTTTATCTTCTGGAGGGCTGTGACTCCCATCTATTTTGCCGTGGTTATTTTATGCTTCCTTGTACGTCGAGCGGTTAAAAAAAATAGATGAAGTTGCTGCGCCAAAGGCTCCACCCTAAACACACCTGGAGCTGCAGTAACACACTCATTTGCATGAACATGAAGCCTCACACGCTGCTTTCGTTGGCAGGCCGGCGTCGGAGTACTCCAGCCCGTCGGGGCGGCCGCTGAGCTGCGTGGTGGACGAGAACACGCCGGTCATGACGCCCGTTAACGGGGCGGAGGCCAGCGGTCCCCCGGGCGAGCAGCGCATCCAGGAGAGACGGGTTCGCTCTCAGCGGCATCGCAACTACATGAGCCGGACGCACCTTCACACGCCGCCGGATCTTCCAGAGGGTTACGGTGAGACTCGAAGCGGCGGCACACACATTCACACATCTTTAATGCTGGGGTCGTGATTAAAAAAAATAAACATCACATTTCATAGGATTTTATCTTCTCCTCCAACATCTGAGGCGTATTGTAACCCGAATCCCCGCTAAGATAATATTAACCTTCCACAAGCACATATGAACACAAACCCCCTTCAAAGTCCTCCACAGAGGCGTCGCAAAGATCCTTTATAACGGGGATCTCTAACTAATCTCAGTCCAGGGGCCACATCAGCCCGCTTTGATCTTGAGGGGCCTGGAGCTGTGAAATGGGAGCGTAATAACCTTTGACTCCATGTCTCCCTTTGTTTTAGTGCAAATATTCACAAATACTTTAAAGAAAAATTAAGATTAAAAAACTGTTTTTACCAAACCGAAAAAAAACATTTCAAGAAAATAATTAACATTTTTTTACAATATGCCTTTTGTGAAGATGCCTTGTGGTGCGAAACGGTGACATTACCTCGATTTGCACCATTGAGCAAACATACGATGTTGCCTCGTCAGCCACAGGCTTTCAGCTCTCCGTCATGGATCCACCGGCTCAGATCCCAGCGTTGATGTCCTATGCTCTGATTAAAACACTTCAGTCTGCAGTGCTCTGAGCAGTGTTTCCCCCTCGGTCGTGTTGGTGTTGGCCTGTAGGCAGTATGTTTGACACCCCTGCTTTATATGCTCTTTTATTAACAGAATTGAAAACCATCAAACTGACAGCACAGCTGCCAAACAATTGCCCAAATTGCAGCAAACAGAGGAATGTTGTGGTAACAAGGCCCACATGCCAGACTGTTTTAGGATATCACGTTCTTCCTCATGTCATCAAAGTCCCATGAAGACCTTTGTAAACTGAAATGATGGGAACTTAAATTATTGCCATGAGATTTGCACCCTAGTTAGGTCTGTCAATAAACTATGAAGACCTTTTGTAACGACAGGCAGTCGTAGAAGCGAGTCCTGAAATGACAATTTACTGAGCTGCCGCCGTGATTACTGGAGCGCACCACGCTCTAATGTGCTGCGGTGTAGACTGGGGCCATGCAGGATTTACATGACAGCTTCTCTAATACCTTATAAAACAACTGTGGCTACCAAACCCCTTCACGGGCTGAGCGCAGTGTGTTTTCTTCAGTTTTTTTACACACTCTCAGCTGTAGCTTCATTCCCTCCACTCAAAAGTACAAGGTATGCAGATCAAAGACGTGCTGCACCGCTCCTCGGACTGGATGTTGTGTTTAGCCTGAAGGCAGTGTTACTTTGAGCATTTTTTTTTTTTTTTTTTTTTTTTTTTACTTTCCTTTCTCTTTTTGGGGTGAAAAGAACTGCATTTGTGTCTTTTCTTATTGTTTCTCCGTTTTTTCGTCTTCCTGTCTTGCCCTCGGGCTCATTCACACTTTCTCTGCTCCGCCCTCCCCCCCCTTTCCAACAGCACCACATCATGACAACTGCAATCATCATTCTCTCCTCTCCTCTCCTCCGCTGCTGGAATGTTTCGGCTATGCAGACTAATATTCCCACAACAGAGAGAAGAAGGATGGAATATTTTTCACAGCTCTGAGGAGTTTAGGTTATTGGCTGTTGTTTTGTATCCATAATTCTTAAGCTGGATCTACACATACCATGCGAGCACATTTGGGAAAATAGTGGCATTGAACTATATTTTCCAGTGTTGGAGCTTTTTTTTTTTTTTTAGAGAACAACTGTACGTCTAACAGTCGGCCGCAGCTTTCCCCCCACAATACCCGCAGAGTCTGTAAAATAAATTATTATTTTAAGTGTTGTGACGTATGCCAGCAGTTCAGAAAGGCACTGCTGGCCTGGTGCCCCCTTTAAAAGGTCCTGCTGTGTCCACTAAGGCTGTCTGAGGTCGGACAGAGTGAGTCACTGATGCCCAGCAGCTACAGAGCGCCGCTCCGCCGCCGAACCCTCTGAACCACCGGCTGGGTGTGGTGGGAGAGAATGGGAGGCGTGGTGGTGGGGGTTAGGAAACGCGTTGTGCCAGTGGGAAGTTGAGTTTGGAAGGTGGGGGGGTGTCGTGATGGATTAGCCGGTGAATATTTACACACGGACGGCACGCCCGTTTAGCAATACACACACTGTGCCAACGTTCACACTCCATTCATCAAACGGAGGATCTAGCGAGCTATTGATGAGTAAATCCTCTTATGTCTTCTTTCAGGGTCAAATATTGCTCATCATACGAGTGGGATTTGTTTCTTATTTACAGAGATGAATTATTAAGGCCCCGTACGGCCAGCTAGCTTGGGGCAGCGGTGGCCGAGAGGTTCGCAAAGTGGATTAGGGATCACTGCCGACATGTCAACACTTTAGCATTAAGAAATTTGATTATTTGCGGTAAAAATGGAAACTTTCAGCTGAAAAGACGTCCATTTAAGAACCATCAGGTAACTCCCGGCGAGGAAGGAATAAGAAGCCTACTGGAGACCGGGGAGGGACTAATTGATTACATTGGCACGCACCTGAAGAAACTTCTAGGTCAACAGTGTCCCAGCAGTTTCTCTGTCACATAAATTATCAGCCGACTTTGCCGTCTCCAAAATACACAAACTCGCTCGTACCCATTTGGTCTCGACCGCAAAACTCTCACTGCAGCACCTCCACTCTTTCCCCCGGTGCTGTTTTCACCGTTGATTCAAATCGGTTTCCTCTCTTGCAGAGCAACGAACAACTCAGCAGGGCCAAGTCTACTTCCTCCACACGCAGACTGGGGTCAGCACCTGGCACGACCCCAGAGTGCCCAGGTAACTGCTCTCTTTTCTTCTTTTTTTTCAAATATCCATCTTGATTGTGTAACTTTGTACATGTAAAGCTCATTTTATATGTGAACTGAAAGTATTTAGAGCCGTTAAACTGGCCTTAATTGTGTTCAGGTTTTAGTCGTGCCAATATTGTTTCAATGGTAATACGAACCCTCCAATATATTCCCAAATCTGACAACACCGAACTGGACTTGACATGGCTGGATCAGACAGTGTGTCTGTCCAGAAACAATCTCACTTGTCAAGTGGAGGTCAGCCAGACTAATGACCCCTCGGTCCTGAACGAGCCAGAAGTTCTGCATTCAGTCGTGCTGTTTCACCAGCTCTCTATGGCACCCCACTTAATTCACTGGCGATTACAGGCAGGGCTGTTGCGTTACTTGTCTGGCCTCGCCGGGACGTCGCCTCTGCTCAGCGGTGAAGCACGCGAGTGCGATAGCCAGCTCGCAGCAGCAGCAGCCGCCTCTGGGTTTGGTCATTTTGGACGGAGACCCTGAAATGGCCCAGTGTGTGTGACGTGTGCAACAAAGCATGCACTGTGTCCCTGAGTGACGTGTCCTCACTTCACACAAGCTCAAGTGTGTTCATACGCACATAAAGCCAAACGTCCTCGACCCGGGTCATGATTTAGCCTTCTCCTGGGATAAATGGAAAATAAAGACAAATACTTTTATCAGAAGATGGACTTCGCACTTAAAGTGCTGCTGTTGTTTTTGTCTGATGAAATCATCACGTATTTTCTCATATTGATCTTAATAGTAATGATAATGTCATAAATATTTGTTATACTTGTTTAAATATCTGTAATGGACTCAAGCAGCTCTGAAGCAAGATGGTTTGATACGTCAAACACATTCCTGTAAAGTGGAGGAAATTAGGGCATATTTTATGTTTCACATCGTTTTGTTATTTCACATCACATGTCGCAAGTATTGCTGACTGTTCAGGCAGTCCTTCTCTTTTCAGCGTGTACATGAATTCAGTTTAGTTGATCACATTCGCGGTCGCCACGTCTCTGTGCAGGGACTTGAGCAACGTGAACTGCGAGGAGCTGGGCCCGCTGCCGCCGGGCTGGGAGATCAGAAACACTGCCACCGGCCGCGTCTACTTCGTCGACCACAACAACCGAACAACACAGTTCACAGACCCGCGACTGTCCGCCAACCTGCATCTAGTCCTCAAGTGAGTCCAGCGGTCCGTCTTCACCATCCTGATAGCAGCACCAGCAGCGACTGGAGGAAGGTTGGCGAGGATGAGCACAGGATTATCTGACCCTAACTGTCAGTCAGTGCATATCTGTTGACTGCTGCTTTTAATCAATATATTTCATCAAAAGTATTCAGTCACACAAGTCTTTGTGTACCAGGCTGTCATGAGCAGCACGCTTACGTCCACTTGAAAAGAGTTTGTTGTTGTTTTCCTGTTAACTGTTGGCGACACCTTAGCTGTACTGCTACTGCCAGGTTTTTTTTTTTTTCCCTTTCCTCAATCCAGGATCAAATCTCTATTTCGTGTAGACAGAAATGTCAGCAGATAGTTTTTAAAGGCAGCTTGACATTCCTGTCATTCTGGAAATAGACTCGACTCCCGTCGTCGTGTCTGTTCAGTGAGCTGCAGAGGAGAGGATGTGTGTTCTGGGACCTCGGTGACACAGCACAGCTTCTACGCTCACCGGCTCCACGCTTCTTTTCTGTCTGCGGAAAGATGATCGTTGATGTATCTCATGCCTTTCCGTGATATCCTGTGTCTGTGGATGCTTTATTTTTAATGCTTTCATTTTGGTTTTTGTGTCTCCTTTCTGTGATTCTGCTTTCTCACTGTCTCACCTCGTCTCTCTCATCTCACCCCTTGTTGATCTCAATGGTCCAATCCTTCACGCTGTCATCTCCCTTCTCTTTCATGCCTGTTTTCTCTGCTGTCCCCCCCTCCTCCTGTCTTTTCCTCCTTCCTCTCCTCCACTTTCCTCCAGCAGCCCAAGTCCAAATGGTTCCCGTGTGGCCACGGACAGCCAGAACACTAACCTCAGGTAACCCTCTCTCTCTCTCTCTCTCACACACACACACACACACACACACACACACACACACACACTTCAGTGCGGACAAACTTTGCATGCGGACAGAACAATATACTGTATATAGATGGTCTGTGAGACGAACAAAGCAGCGGACCCACACAGGGAGATGGATGTTTTCATACCTGTTTCAGCAGCCGTTATTAAGCTGTGTGTGTGCGTATTAGAGAAAATGCTGACTCGCGCTTTTTCAGAGAATCGTGTACAATGTTTATGAATGGAAATATGACAGGTCTTTCTCAAGGTTGTAAGGATTCATGCGGATGACATTGAAGTTAAATACACACACAGAAGCAGGCGCAGGCCAGACGTCTGTATCGGGGACTGTCGGTCCAGCTTTTTGGGATGTTTGTGTTGCCTGTCAGCAGCCTGTCTCCAGTGAGGACGGGCTGGTAGACAGCTGTCCTGCTCAGGGAAATGCTGAACACGTGTGAGCGCAGCTCCAGCACACACACACACACACACACACACGCACACGCACTCTCCCTGCACTCAGATTTTCAATGAACGCACCTGCTACTCACACGCTTATGACAAAGTTTCAGGACGTTTTCTGGCTCCTTGATGTTTCCTGTGTCTTGGTTCTGAGCTTGGGAATACAAAGGAAAAAAAATACAGACACTTGACGATTCTTCTGTCTCCGTTTTTTGGAGGAAAGTCTTTCTCCGAGCCTCCTGCAGTAACGGCGGCTGGCCCGAGAGACATGTTTGGGAAATTAACATCTGGTCATTTGGAGAAATAGCATCCATATGTGTGAAACAAGCTCTGGTCATGAGTGGAAGCTTAGCGATGTTATCCAGCCCGCGTCATTAACTGCTTGTCGAACTCCTTATTAGGAGCGATTTGAGGGACTCCAGATGAAGTTTTATAACTTTAAAAGGTCAAAATTGATGAGATGTTTTTGTGTGTGTTTTTTTTTTTTCCCTCTTCCTGATGCAACTTTTCTTCATGCACACATATTATTGAAAAGGAAATGAAAACACACCCGTCGCTGTTCCAGTTAAAGCATTCGCTGAAATGCGAGGAGACGTAAATACTGCCCTCTTATTATTTGGAACCAAAGTCGTCGCATACATTGGGCTTTTTCGGAGGGGAAAATAGGATCAAAGCTGACGTCGACAGATTTTGACTCGAAAGTCAAAGGGATCACATTTTTAATGTGGCTTTAGGTCTTTGACATGTGATGGTCCACTGGCATGTCGTGTAATTGAGCTCAAACTCTTTAGTTAATTATGTTTTTTTTTAAAGCTTATAGCAGCTGTAAAAGTAAAGTACTTCCTGCTCGAAGGGTACCTGCTAATTAAAGGCTGCTTTCTTTCACTGGTGTCCTTGTTCCTAACGGTCTTAACCAAACACTGGCAGCGTCGTTTCGCCGCTGAATACTTGAAGACAGCCCACCGTGGCAGGATTTCCTTTCCTTCTTTTTTTTAACAGTGTGGTGTTTCGTATTCGGCTCCAGACACTTATCTGCTTTGGCTCCGGCGACCTACATCTTCCATCCGTCGCTCCGATCGATCCGCATTGGCCGATTTCACCGTCAGTTCGACAGTGTAGTTTTAGAGTAAACTTTCTTTTTAAAACACATCGAACAGCTTGAAGGCGTCTTTTCAGTTAAATAAGAGACGGTGAGAAGAAACATGTTGACCTATTTAAACAGGGAAAAAAATGCAGCCCAGTGTCTTTCTAAAAGATCTACTGTGTCCAATTAGTGTGTAGCGAGCAGGTAGAAAGCCAAGATTCTCTTTTAATTCATCACATTTTTTTTTTATTGGCTTCCTCAGTATGAGTTGGTTAGGCAAGATTGTCCAGATGCTGCAGTTCATGAACACAGAATTCAGATTTATTGACCTCAAACACCCACCTGTCTTCTATATGTGCCGTGGTCCAGTCCATGAGGGGCTGTTAGCATATTGCTGCTAACAGACTGTTCGTCGATCCATCACAAGGCTTACACTGAAAGACACACACACACAGTCGTACACCTAAAGTCTGAAATTAACTCAACAAACCTGCTTTGGTTTGGGAACGGAGCTGGAATACATTTAGAAAAACCTACTTGGCGTTCAAGTGGAGCATGCATGTTCTGCCTGAGCCGAGCGACTACAGTACACGTTACTCCTCCACTCTTATTCAGTTAAATCTCTACAAATCCCGAAAGCTTCCTCCGTCCATGTGCAGTTAATGATTTTAACCGCTCCTCCAGTTGTTTATCTGCTGGCATTTCGTAGTGTAAACCTAATGCTGTTCACCCGAATCAGTAAAACTCCCTCCAGTGCTTTTATTCAAAGTCATAAAGTTTTTGTTTTTTTTTTACCAGTTGGATTCTCTGTGGCTGACTCTCGCTGCAGGCTTGCCGTTTTTTTTTTGTTTTTTTTTTAAACCATCCTAGACTTCAGAGTGTCCTCTCACACAGCGAGTTCCCCCCCAAAACTGGTTTCAAAAGTCATCCCAAAAAAAGGTGAGCAGACGCTTTCCTTCCGTGCGGCAAAGCTGACTGCAGAGTCGCCGCGGCGGCTGTTGCTGCAGGACGTCTCATTTTTGCACCGTGACGTCGTCGTTGCATTTCACTCCTCTGTAATCACAGCCTCTGTTTTGTCTACGAGGTTGCAACACATTCAGCATTACAACACCGTGTTGCCCAAAGTTAGAGTCTCCCCGGCGCGGCGTCTCCGCACACATCTTGATTTAAAAGCGGCTCAGACAGCGCCGTTGCCTTTGACCCGGACTTGATGAAGGCCTCAGATTGCCAGACAGTCAGACACGGCCGCGTTACTGTGGTCTGCCGCACTGTCTCTCACATCCTGAGCCTCCCTGCTCGCGCCGACACACTGTACGTCTGGCAGATTACATCAGTGTTTGCTTGAAGGTATTTTTAGGTGGCGCTGGATCTTGGCTCAGTGGACACCAGCAGGTATTTTCCCAACCGAGTTTTACATTTTCATGACATTTATATCAACATTTGCATTGATGTTTTAAGGGTGTTTCTCTTTGGTCGATGTGGGTGTGGTATTTTTAACCTGTGAAATGTAAACATTAATGCAAATTATTAGGTTGGGGAAAAAGTCCTGCATATATGTACAATAGCTGACATTTTTCACTGAACTTCTTAAATGTTATATGCAACCCAGCAGTACAGTAAATGCCAGCTGTTTAAACACACTGTGTAATGCGTCCGTCAGTGGGTGGTGCTTTGAAAGGCTCAACGTTGAAGAGTGAGTGGAAAAGAACAAGCTGGTTAAAAGCTTTAATTATAAAATAGAAGTTCCTCATATGTTTTATTTAGGCACATGATGCATTGCTCTCTGAACTGCTGTATATTTGCTTCCTCTTTCAATTCAGATGGTGTCGAAACAAAAGAAAGAAAAGAATTTAATGCCACGACTGAAGTTTAGCAAATCTCTAAAGTAATCTTTTGATCTTCTGATGGTGGTTTAAAGCTATCTTTTAAGGAAAGGTAGATGTGTGCATATGTGCAAGCTCGCAAAGAGTGTAGGAAAATAGGAATACCATTTACACAACCTTTAGAAAATAAAAGCACCAAAGCGTTCCCTCTTGTCAGATTTTCGTCTTGCAGGTGAGGGGAAAACTGCTCGGCCACAATCTGTCAAATGGTTCTACTTCCTGCCACTGTTTCACATTAAAATCAAATTCAAAGCGATCATCATTTCAGCCACGCCTCAGTCTCGTAGTATTTTTGTAATTGAAGTCATATTTGGAGTATTAAAAAAAAAAAAAAAAAGAACGAAGGTAATCTGTTGCTTAATGGAATTTTTTGAAGGCTTTTTTGTGTTTTAGTACAACTTTACATACAGAGAATCAAGTATCGGTGTGTTAAGTATCTCTGCAGAAAGACTCACCCAGCAAGACACACTCCGAAAGTGTGTATTGTTCACAGGAATGAGGAGCCAGTCGCCGGACGAAGAGCTGTTAGATCTGGCTGAGTGGCTGCTTTGGGGCAACTTTTTACCCCGGCTGCACTCCAGTCAACCCTCATTACACCCAGATTGTGCCAAAAGAGGCAATCATTCAATAAACTCGGCTAGAAGACTCAAGACTGCACATGTGGACCGATGATGGACCTTTATGACTGCAGTTGTGGAAAATGTCTTATTGACCGGCCAATTAGAAAACAGTGACACGATATTTTTGAGAGAAATTTGAAAGATTGTCTAACCAACGGTCATATTTCACACAAGTTGTAACATCAGTAGAAACTGTTTCGCTCTTTTGACTCTGAAAAGATTTTCGAGTTTGCTGCGCTTGTGTTTTCTATATTTACCATCAAATATGCGGCGCTCGCCCCATTTGGAAACGAGAGACGATAAACTATGTTGAAACGTACTTTTAATTGCACGGCGGCTGCTCAAGAGAAAAGTGCGCTGAAATTATGCTTTATTATATGGTTCTTAAGTCTCTGAGCCAAAAGCAACTCGTTCCATTTTGTTTTAAGACATCTTTTCTTCTCCTCCTTCCTAAAGTGGTTTTCAAGACTGCTCCGGTGCCATCTTACCCTTTATTTGACATGCTAGGAGCCTCGGCGCCTGCCAATAAAATAAATAGCAGTGGACTTGATTATACGGGGATAGTCTAGCAAAAACAGTGTGCTGGTTAGTTTGGAAACCCTCAAATAGATAGACATGCCGTTCTCAAGCCACTGAACCAGGAAGCCCAAATGTACAGCGAGTGTTGGAATAAGTGGGTGGCTAAATCCTGCTACCGTAGAAGACTGCTTTCATTTTGTTTTTTTTTGTTTTTTTTTTGTTTTTTTTTTTAACCAGTACAGTCCTCATGGTGCTCTGCCTTTGTTTGGCCAGCAGCAGCCTTGACACTCCTCTCCCAGCAGAGGACAGTAGCCTCTTTCAAAGAAGTCCTGTGCTGGCTCAGCGTCTTTGTGCAGAAAAAAGAGGGCTCCTGTCCTCCTGAGGCGAGAGATGGATTATGTTTTCACGAGGCCCACCCAGGCGTCTCGCCACCAGCAGCACCACAGCCACGGCCGGACAGAACCAGACGCCTCAGCCCTGCACGAACATCATAATTCGGCCTTCCCATGTAGATTACCTCAAAAAGCAAGAGTAAATAGAAATAAATGTGGGGATTTAAATTCCTGGAGGTAAATCCCTCCGCCCGGCACGCTCGCACCTTTTCCCACACTTCAAAAACAACACTCAAGCCAGACTCTACATTGACAAAGTCATCCCCGAGCAGAGTTAAAGCGAAGGTCACTCTTCGGTGGCGTGTTGACGGAAACAACACTACAAGTTTACAGAAGCGTCCGTGTTGTTTCTCTTCCGCCCTCGGGGGATCGGGGGAAGGCGGCAGCTCCGCCGGCCACATGATGGAGTTTCCAGTTGCGGCCGGTGGGCCGGGGTACCTACCGGGACTCGACCTCCGTTACGAGCTCCTTTAGCCGTCAGACAGGAAGTAAAAATGTCACGGACTGGAGACAGACGCAGAGACGCAGATGGAGTAATGATTTAGAGGAAATTAAAGAAACAGTCGTGAGGTTAGACGTGAAGCGTTTGAAGCAACGTCGACTTATCTGTCCAGCGAGCTGAAGGCGCCAGCGACTCTCACACTGCCCCCCCTTTTTGTAAATGTTCTTCCTTTCTTTCTTTCTCCTTTGTGCGTCTGTGTTTGTGTGTCTGTCTTTCTGCTTATACAAGGTTTATCTCCGTCTCTCTGTCTTTCCTGGTGGGGATATTTACCAAATGTCTGGTCAAAGGCTCAGCCTGTCCGCAGGTCTGGATCAAATTTACTGGGGGCTTTGCTTTGAGGCTGGTGAGGGAATTTCTTAAAAACTTCCCTGGTTAGGTGGTTAGAAATTATATGGGGGCGGGTGGGGGGTTGCTGGGGAATTCCCTGAAAGGCATACTTGTGCCTCTGGATGAAACGTTAACCTTGAATGAGGCCGAATGGCAGTATTCTCATGATTTAACAATGGCGACCGATTCATATATATACAAGAGAACTGCCCCGGGAGAGGAACAGCTTGCTCTTTGGAATCACACCATGTCAGAGAAGTTAAGGCCACTGTGGCATGCTGGGTGGTCGTGTTGCGTCGTCAGTTTGAATCTGAAATTTAAAGCAGTTCGCTGCATCCATTTTGGACTTTTTTTTCCCAGGATGCAGAGTCCAGGCGAGGTTCTACCAGCGTGTGTTTTAGACCTCACGAATCAAGTTTTGCAAGCAGCAAAATTGAAAATTTATGTTGTTAACGCTTGTGCGACCAAATATTCTAAGGCTGTTAAGCCACTGATATCTGTGTGCTCAGTGCTGTGAACTCACTTTAAACCGTGATCCCACATGTTTGGTACCATCGTGAGTCTGGAGTATTTATTAATGAAGAGCAGACTTGAGAATTTTCTTTTCCGTTTTCCTGTCGGAGAGGTGCTGGCAGGTTGCCGTGATGAAACTCAGACCACAGCGGCAACACGCAGTGATGGGCCGTTTAACGCTGTCAGCACCGTCATACCAGAACCTGCATGAACATTAACAGCTGTTTACTGATGAAATGTTGCGAGTTCAGCCTCAAACTCCATGGCTTCACTCGCCAACAGCCGCTGACGGCGGTGGGAAACCATGTTGGCTCCTTTAGTTTTCCCCTCTCAGACATAAATATTTGATGTGTTGTTCTGTTTGTTACTGGGTGGCAGCAGGGAAACGGGGCCCCTCGCTGACACCTTATTTGATCGATCCGTCGTTCTTGCAGTCACCCGCCTCAGATGAAGGACCAGGGCGGTCCCGGGGTTCCCCAGCAAGCTCTGTCCCCAGCCCAGCTGCCCGACGAGGCCGAGTGCCTGACGGTGCCCAAATACAAGCGGGACCTGGTGCAGAAGCTGAAGATCCTGCGACAGGAGCTCTCTCAGCAGCAGCCCCAGGCCGGCCACTGTCGCATCGAGGTCTGCCGCGAGGAGATCTTTGAGGTGAGAGCGCCGAGCTGCAGCCTTCACACAGGAACATCCCAGAGCAACACGGGACCAGAACCCGGAGCCGCTTTCTCATTTCCAGGGAGAAGCAGAACAGGACGGCCTACGCTCTGTTCCTTTTCTTTCTTTTCTTCTTTTTTTTTTACCCTTGCTCTCGCAAGTATTTGTTTGAGCAAAGCAAAAGCATTCTTTCTGGATGATTTCAGCAGCGAGAGAGACGGGGGAGGGGATTAGGGTGGGTGAGGAAAGGAGCGAAGGCAGCGGTGGCAAGCGTCTGTGGCCAGACATAACTTCATAGCTGCAAGCCGAGCAGCGAAATTCATGACTTCATCCCCCTCCGCCGACATGACAGCTGCGGAGGGAGAAAGTTAAAGTGCGAAAAACCGGCGCTGCAGATGGACTTCAGGATTCCTCGCTGGAGCCGGCGGTGCCGGTTAAACTCTGGCAGTGAGCGTGCGCGATATCTTGCAGTCATGTGTGCGACACGCTGATCTTTATTTGCTGAGAATATATTCATTATCACTCCGGCTTGACTGGATTACTAAGAACTAGAGAAATTCAATACCAGACATCGGTCATGCAGAGTTTGAAATGCAATAAAAGTAAGCTGATTAAAGTAGTAAACCTTAGAATTCTTGTGCAGTTTGTGTTTTATTGCGTGCTTTTTTTTGTATTACTGGAAAAGCGTTGGATAACATTGCAGGATAAATGCTTCTATTTAAGCACACATAAAATTTTAAGATAGGAAAACAATCCTTTGCAATAAGCTTAGTGTTGCTGCACTTTTAAATGCAAGATATGGTTCTTGGACATGTTTCTTCATCCAGCAGTGAGGGAGTCTGGTCCCCCTGGGTCTACGGCACTAAATCAGTCCTGTTCACACTCTGTTCACAATCTGACGACATGAAAACGCCGCCGTGGGTTCACTGATCGCTCTCCAGTTGCTCAAATCATCTCCAGAAGTTATCGGGGAGGAATTAAAGCCACACCGAAGACAAATGTGGGTGCAGTTGTGCCGTCAGTCCACATGAGACTTCTGTCAACATCTGTCTCGTGTGAGGAGCAGGAAAACTCCTCTGTTGGTGAACAGAATTCATTCAGGCCCAAGAGAGGAGCTCCGAGTCCAGAGTAAAACATCTGCTCTGGATATAAAGTCTTGTTTTGTGTTGATTTGTTGATCTCACATCAAGAGTAGAATGGACTACAGATGGAAACCTTATGAACAGCTGTTGTATTAAAAAAAAAAGTTACTCTAACTCACTACATTTTTGACTGTTTTGGACTGAATTGTTCTGTTGTTGCTGGATCGCAGGAGTCGTATCGTCAGGTGATGAAGATGCGTCCTAAAGATCTTTGGAAGAGACTGATGATTAAATTCCGAGGGGAGGAGGGGCTGGACTACGGAGGTGTAGCGAGGTGACGTCCGCTTTCACGAGCTGTCAAAGATTTCCGCCTCTGAACTTGGCGAGCTCGGTTTTCACACTCGGCGTTGCTTCTGTGTTTCAGGGAGTGGCTGTACCTGCTGTCCCATGAGATGCTGAACCCCTACTACGGCCTGTTCCAGTACTCCAGAGACGACATCTACACTCTGCAGATTAACCCCGACTCCGCCGTCAATCCCGTATGAAACACTGTCTTACGTTCACATGAAGGGAACAGTTTTCAAGTGCTTATTCCAAAAAGATGAGCCTCGAATCTCCTCCTGGTGATTGGTAGACTGTAACCATTCCTGTCGCCGCCTCTCCTCTGCAGGAGCACCTGTCGTACTTCCACTTCGTCGGGCGCATCATGGGCATGGCGGTGTTTCACGGTCACTACATCGACGGCGGCTTCACTCTGCCTTTCTACAAGCAGCTGCTGGGGAAGCCGATCACGCTGGACGACATGGAGTCCGTGGACCCCGACCTCCACAACAGCCTCGTCTGGATCCTGTAAGACCGGCTTCCTCTCTGCTCCCTCAGAATAAATGTTGGTGTCTGACGTCTGAAGAGTAGAAAAAGGCATTCCTGCAAAATAAAGGTTTGAACGGATACAAGGGAGATGACGGCGTCGCCCTCTGCTGCTCAAACAGCTGAACTGAATCCTGCTGAAATATCCAAAAAAGAAAAATAGCGGAAAACTGAAAATTCTGGCTCCTGAACTGTTGTTTTCTTTTTTTTTTGTTTTTCATGAAATAGTCGTTTTTCACTTGTTTCTCCGTCCTGACTTGTTTTCTGTCCTCGCCGTATCGTCTCTCTGCTCAGGGACAACGACATCACCGGCGTCCTGGACCACACCTTCTGCGTCGAGCACAACGCCTACGGAGAAATCATCCCACACGAGCTGAAGCCCAACGGCAAGAGCATTCCCGTGACCGAAGACACCAAGAAGGAGTATGTCCGGTACGAGGAGCGCTCACACCAGTCCACCTTCAGCGTAGAGATGACGAGGCTCCTCCCGCCCGACTCTGACCACCGACTCGTCCTCTGGGTTCTCCATAGGTTGTACGTGAACTGGCGCTTCCTGCACGGCATCGAGGCTCAGTTCCTGGCTCTGCAGAAAGGCTTCAACGAGGTGATCCCGCAGCATCTGCTCAAAGCCTTCGACGAGAAGGAGCTGGAGGTGAGTGGTTTCGCCTGTGGATTCGCCTCCCTTTGGTTTAACTCATCGTAGCTAAACGTTTCTGAAGTGACTGAAGTGTTTGCTGTGACTCTCAGCTGATCGTGTGCGGCCTGGGGAAGATCGACATCTCCGACTGGAAGTCCAACACGCGCCTGAAGCACTGCACCCCCGACAGCAACATCGTCAAGTGGTTCTGGAAAGCCGTGGAGTCGTTCGACGAGGAGAGGCGGGCCCGCCTGCTGCAGTTCGTCACCGGCTCGTCCAGAGTGCCGCTGCAGGGCTTCAAGGCTCTGCAAGGTCAGTGACCCCCAGACTCCCCGCCCCTCTGGAGGAGGAGATGTGGAGGCGCTAAACCGACGGATCCTGTTTGTGTTGCAGGAGCGGCAGGACCCAGACTCTTCACCATTCACCAGATCGATGCCAACACCAATAATCTGCCCAAAGCCCATACCTGGTGTGTGTCTCGCGCACCAGCAAACAAACACACACACGCTTTACAAAATCTTCCTGACGTCAAGTTCACTCGTTTTTTTTTTTCCCCCCTGCAGCTTCAATCGGATCGACATTCCTCCCTACGAGAGCTACGACAAACTCTACGACAAGCTACTGACGGCGATCGAGGAGACGTGCGGCTTCGCGGTGGAATGAGAGCCGACAGACTCTTAACGGTAGCTGCGCCGCGCAGACAGGACCGGCCGGCCGGCGGTCCGTACCTCGCAGCTGACGGTCTTCCTTCTTCTCTCACTGTTCACACACTTCCCCTCAGAGCATCAGCTGCCCGTCGTCCCCGCCACCGGCTCGCTCCTCGTCTTCACTTCAGTTGTTGTGAAAATCCTGAGAGAAACTTCAGAGCTGCTAAACGTCACTTTGTAGTCAGAAGAAGAAACTTTGATCTAATTAGGAAAACCTCTTCTCTAGTTCTTCCTTTAAAAACAAAAAATCTGCTCAGATGTTCCATAACTACGGTCCACCTTTTTAAAAAAAATTATTATTTTTTTTTGTTTCCACTGACTGATCCGTGTTTTGCTACTGAATCCGGAACTCTGCAGGTAGCCGTGTCTTTCCATTAGTCGCCACCTTCACCTCAACCAGCACACCGTTTCCATCCTCATGGCTGCAGAGCTTCATCTGGTAGGAGCGCCATGAATTCATCCTACCTCAGCGCGTTGCAAAGCGTCAGCTTCTCGGAGGGTTTAATCCATCGCTTCTTTTGAAATAAGTCCAGAAAAATGTGTTGTTTGTTCATCAGTTTGGTTTCAGTCATTTTCAAACTAAAAGTCTGATCATTGGATGGGTGAGTGGGTCGTTTTTTAATTTTTTTTCATTTTTGTGGTAAGATTTCATCTGTGGGTCTTTTGTTTGGTGACGGACTCTGGTGAAAAAGGTTTGAGTTCAGGTCCCCCCCGTGACTGGAAAAGTTCCAGTCACAACCTCAAAATAAAAATCTTGACTCACTGCTGCCACACACTTTGCATTACTTAAATTTCACTTGATTTCTCCTGAAGCTCTCTGGCGTTCCCCAGGGGAGCCCCGCCCCACACTTTGAGAACCTCTGCATTAAAGCTCAACTCTTCACAGTAGATGTCAGGTTCATATTGTGTAAAAAAAAAAAAAAAAATGTCCACAGGATGGAAAAACGCCATCCTCAAGTTCAGAATTCTCTCTTCTCTCGTCACTTTCGAGCACTTTACAGACTGAGCAGTGGCGTCGGGAGCGAATTGTTTTTTCCCCTCGCATAGATTAAAATATATCATCTTTCATTTGCTTCTCAACTACGTTACAAATAATCAGAGTAAAAAGTATATAAACCTGTAATTTTCTTTTCAGTATATATGTACAAATACATAGCTATTTTGTATATTGTTGCCAGTTCTGTTTGATTTAAATGCAAGCATGTGGACGTCTGTCTCAGACCTCTTTACATTCTCAGGTGAAGTTGTCCTTTCATTTTTTTTTTTTTTTTTTTTTTTTAATTCATTTTAGTCTAGTATGAGAGGAAGGGTGCTCCTGTTTCCCAGGCATCGTCTTTAATCCCACGCTTCCATTCATTGATAAACACAGGCCTCCTGTGAAAGCCTCAAACCGAGCAGGCGGCCGTCTGTTTCCAGCCAGCGCAGAAGCAGATGTAAACGTCTGAGTAGCTGCTCGACTCCTGTATTTGAAACATGATCAGGAGCGTCGAACAAACCAAGACCTTCTGCATGAATGGATGCTCCACGGCTCAACCCTATTTATTTGCATAGTTATTACTCTTAAGCAGCTTTTGTTTTTAATAAGGTAAAACTGGTAAAAAGCACGTCTGTGTGAACTTGCCTGCTATTTGTTTGCAACCGGAAGGTTTTGTTCGGACTCATATCATGAAGCTGTTTCTTCTGTGGAGACGAAACAAACTCAAACCTTTGTCTTTGTACAGAGAATTTGTTTGACTTTACCTTTAATAACTTCACCCAGAGGTGCGGAGCAAATGCAGTTTTTTTGTTTTTTTTAATTATTTCCATTTTTTTTGGGGCACACATTATGCATACTTGGACTCCAAGTTATAATCCAACACTTCCTTCTATTTACCAAATACCTATTGGACTGATTTTTACTTTTCTCAGTGTAGATAACGTAAATATACGGGCACACACACTTTCTGTTGTCCTCTGATGAACTCTCCGTGGGCAACGTCTTCTGGCTGCTTCAGTCTGAAATGAATCCCGATCGGCCGTCAAACCCTGTCCGGCCCGAGATGTGAGTGATCTTTAGTTTTTCAGTCTTAACTGGGTACAAATCACAAGGAAAAATTTTAAATGCGACACGTTTGGCCTTTTATCACAAATTTACAGGTTCACGTGCAAATTGTTGTGGATGTTAATGAATTCAGTACAAAACTTTGTTTTTAAACTGCACCACATTCTCTCTGGTTTCTGTTTTTTGGTATTTATTACAGGATATGTGTTCATGGTTCTGTTTTATTTTCCACATCAGCTGCTCTGTGAGTTTGTAACTGACACCTGTACACATATGGACAATAAAGAAGCAAAGTAATACACTTCTTGTGCCCTTGCAGAAAGCTGAGCAATAAAACTATGCTGTTTTGGACCTGACAGCATTATGTTTTATAGAATAACAAGTGTGTTGCTGTCTCACTTTTTTGGGCACTTTAACATAATAGTGATTTATTGAGAATGTCTGACTGAAATTACAGATTCAGCAGGACTTTTAGGAGAGGAGAAAAAACAAGTCTTTATTAAACTCAGAAGTCCATAGCAGAGTAGAGGACAATGTGAACGCTCTAGTTCAGGAGTCAAAGCAAAGCCGGAGCAGGGGCCGATGCCCTCAGATCTTCAGATGCACCTCGGCAGGAGCCTTCTCCTTGCGGCGGCGCTTTATCTCAGTGTTGATCACGTTGAGGAGCTGTGCTTCGGGCTGGCTGGTCCACTTCCGCCGGTAGTGGCAGAAGTAGCAGTTCTGGTGGACGACTAGGTACGGGCCGCGCGAGCGTTTGGTGCAGCGGCAGCTCTTCCTGCAGATGGGGCAGTTCTTCATGAGCTGCAGGATGGAATCCTCGTCCACGATGTGCTGAGGAGTGGCTCTGAGAGGAAACAAGAACCGGAGGAGGACGAGGAGTTACAGTCCAGCTTTGGCTGAGACCAGACCGAGATCTGAATGACATTAACTCGATGTGAGAGGAACACGAGAAGCCCGGCGCTCACTTACTGCTCAGTGACGGAGACGTCCGACAGAGGATCTGGAAAAGTGATATGATCATTAATATATTACACAAGTCATGTGATTGACAAATCTTTATCTTGGGGTTCAATGCACTAAGAAAATGTTTCATTTAGCCGACTTTAATAATAAAAACTCATTTACACACCTGAGCATCTGTACAAGCCTGGCAGTCTGCCTGCCACCGCTGTCTTGTCTTCCTGCTGTAACAGATACACACAGTTCATTCATCTGCACATCTGTGTGGTGTTGTGGCACATTATCTGAACACAGTCGGCTTTCTCTGTAGTCACTATGACAACCAACTGACACACTGGAGGGATGGGACTGTTGTCAGCTGTTTCTTAGAAACGGCTTCCTCCTCCCACTTCGATCATCCTGACCTCCTTTGTGTGTGTGTGTGTGTGTATAAAGTTAAATACCTCGTGCACCAGCATGAAGGATTTGACCTGCTCTGCAGAGCTCTGCAGGTTTCTGACGCGGTGCTGCAGCGGTTCGCTCTGCCACCTCCTGCTGTACTGACAGTGGCTGCAGAGCTGGGCGAAGGACACGCACGTGCCCAGCTGGCGCCGCTGCACCTCACAGCGGCGCTCGCACACCGGGCACCTCTGGAACAGCTCTCGGAGACAGCTCTTGAACACAACACACGTAGGATTGCCGCTGCCAGGGAAAAGAGTTTGTTACAGTGGAGCAGGAATGCTGTTTCTTACTTTAAGAAAGAGATCAACATGTAAACAATGGAATTAGTTTTAAAAGCCTCACCCGACTCCATCGGTTTCTGTTGAAGAGTCGTCAGACTCAGACTCCACATCCTCTACAGGAGCCAGACTGGGGGGGCTCGTGAGTCTGGAGTCCTGAGGAGGCGCAGAGCGTCTCACTGGAACGTAGACCAGCTGGAAGGCTGACTGATGGGACACAGGAGGCGTGTTGGGTCCGGTCTGCGTGGCTGATGGCAAACAGAGAAAACAGGGACGATCATCGCATCATGAAAAGATCATTTCAGTCTTAGCAGCTGTTTGTTACCAGTTAAACACTAGTTGCTTCATACACACCTTTGTTCCTCACACGAGGCTTCGACGGCAGCCGCGTGCTGAGGGAAGCAATGTGGTTCACAGAAGACACTGCCTGCTTCAGACAGAGAGAAGAAAGGAAACTTTGATATTAGTCTTCAGAAAATATATGACAGACAGGTAAATGAATTCCGACTCACCGCTGTATTGTCACGGATTGTCGGTATGGAGCCCCGCCTGATCCTCAGCATCTTACAGAGTCCCGCTTCGTACTGGCCCTGGTTGTGGAAGCAGTCCGGAGTAAAATGTCGAGCGCACACATGCAGCGTCTTCTGAGTGGCTGCCGGGACATTTCCTTTAAAAATAAAATCCAGCCACCGGGCCTTCAGAGCCTCAGAGGAGGGAAGGAAAAACAGACTTTTGTGCTCATTAGTGCAGCCAACCACCGAGCAGCTGGCGTGTTTCGACCGCATGTTCGCCATGTTTAGATTAGGGAAACGCTTCCGGTTTATGAACAGTCATTTCCGGGTCTCCTTCACAATAAAAGTCACACATTTCAATAAAGCACAAGAGCTGAAATAAACTGGAAGAAGCGGCCAGATATTATTCATGACGGGCCAGTTTTGGCCCGTGGCCGCAAATTGCCGACCGCTGGTCTACATAGTTATGATGAAGGGTTAGGTTATGATTTGTAAAAGCTTCACTGGTAATATGAGATTGAGTGATTTGCTGCACACATTACTTGCCGATTCTTGACAAAACCGCTTGCTTGAAAACATTGCGGCACAACTTTGTTATTTGGTATGCTCTTACCTGCGGTGCAGGGACAGCAGCACGCTGCAACACACTTCTCTTCCTCTGTCCTGGGCTTGGAGAAACACACGAAGCTCTTTAAAGCATGACTTCGGTCGCCCTCTAGCGGAATTCTGCGTTCTTACAACAATAAAGCCGGCGCTTCCACATGATGTACGCCCCGGTGTCCCCTCCCCCCCAACCGCATGTCGGTCTTAGGACACCCACTCACACAGACGCAAACTACTGTACCTTTGAGATTCAGTGCCATTGCTGGACAGTGATGGGGGAGGAGGTGGTCGGATGTTTCCGCCAGTCTTTATGGGGGTTGATGACAGTGTCCCCTTAGAGTATTTTTCGAAACTGTAATGAAAATGATCGAAGCTGTAATTTTGTATCCACAAGCGGCAGTCTGATGCATGACATGCCACCTGTAGTGTATTTACTTAGAAGTGCGTTACTCAGTTTCAACAGTAGGTGGCACTGTGTCTTTGTTGTTGTGCTGTTACACTTTTTGTGAAGACCACTGAAAAAAAGAAGACGTTGTTGAAGAGACATGGCTTCCATGAGACTCATATATTACACCACCCATACTCAGCACTGGCATGACATTATTCTTAGACAGCATTTGCGAATTGGTGATTATTACCGTGTGACATTATGTTAACAGGCTGCTAACATTACAACATAACGTTCACAGCACCATTTACAAAAAATAATATAGTACTTATATAATTATAAACCAAGTCACTTACTTATCCAACAGCAGCAAGGCAACATCTGTGTCTGCCCTCAGCCCAATTTCTGCTTTCAACGCTCTCCACCGAGGAAAAGCCACGCCAATACAAATCCTCGTTTGCCTTCTCCATCGGTCACTTTCCTTCTTCGCCAGCAATCCTTCTGCCGACCGTCCAGGCTTTTTTTTGGTGGTAGGATCCACTTCAGGACTCTTTCTCGGCCGTTTCTTTGGATACTCTGCCATGTCGCTTCCTCGGTCTGCCTGAGCTCTGCCTGTTGTTATGAGACCTTCCCGTCCTCCCCCTCCCTTCTTGTTGTGACGTAAAATGCGTAATTTCCTGCGCGCCAGCGCGGGAATGTCGCAGGTCGACAAGCAAAGCAAGAATTATGTATATATATTGAAAAATCCAGCGAGATGTTAGAGGAGCCGATCGGGCTAATCTGCATTTTGTCATCTCCACTAGTAGTGGCTTGGCTAAAACGGACATTTATAGACATTTAAAGTTATGCACTATAGCTTTAAAGGTTCAGTGTGGAAAAAGTTCAGGTCACAACCTCAAAATAATAATCTCAACTCACTGCTGCCACCCAGTGCACACACTTTGCATTGCTTAACTTTAGCTTGGTGATTTCTCGTGAAGCTCTCTGGCGCCCCCCAGGGGAGCCCCGCCCCACACTTTGAAAACCTCTGCATTAAAGCTCAACTCTTCACAATAGATGTCAGGTTCACGTTGTGTAAAAAGAATGTCCACAGGATGGAAAAACACCATCCCGAAGTTCAGAATTCTCTCTTCTCTCATCACTTTCAAGCACTTTACAGACTGAGCAGTGGCATCAGGAGCGGATTGTTTTTTCCCTCACATAGATTAAAATATATCATCTTTCATCTGCTTCTCAACTACATTACAAATAATCAGAGTAAACAGTATATAAACCTGTAATTTTCTTTTCAGTATATATGTACAAATACATAGCTATTTTGTATATTGTTGCCAGTTATGTTTGATTTAAATGCAAGCATGTGGACGTCTGTCTCAGACCTCTTTACATTCTCAGGTGAAGTTGTCCTTTCATTTTTTTTTTTTTTTTTAAATTCATTTTAGTCTAGTATGAGAGGAAGGGTGCAGCTCCTGTTTCCCAGGCATCGTCTTTAATCCCACGCTTCCATTCATTGATAAACACAGGCCTCCTCTGAAAGCCTCAAACCGAGCAGGCGGCCGTCTGTTTCCAACAAGCGCAGAAGCAGATGTAACAGGGCCGGGTCTACGCAGGGGCAAGAGGGGGCCTGGCCCCCTCAAATAAATGTTGTGCCCCCTCAAACGAAATCCCCCAAAATAAATTAGCACGAGCACGCACCGCGCCATCCTCGCTCCTACGCTACATATATAGCCCGCCCCACCCCCCGAATGCACATTTGTGCCCCCCCCCATACACTTGATATGCCCCCCCTGAGACGAATGTCTGGCGACGGGCCTGCAGAAACCAACTGCTACTCTGCACATTAATGGTGGATTGGCTATTTCCGCACCATGGACAGTGCCTTGGATTTATTGGTAAACAGCAACCCACTGTTAAACTTCACCGCAACAGTCAATTGGCTATATCAGCAGCATGGACAGCAATTGGAATTCATCAAAGAATAGAGACCCACTGTTAATCTTGACCAAAATGGTGGGTTTGGGTATTTTAGCACCATGGAGTGGACAGTGCCTTGGAATCATCATGAAAGAGTGGCCCACTGATTTTCTGCACCACAAGGGTGGATTAGCTATTTTAACACCATGAACAGCGTCTTGGATTTTTACCGAAACATTGACCAACTGATACTCTGCACCACAATGGTGGATTGGCTATTTCCGCACCATGGACAGTACCTTGGATTTATTGGTAAACAGCAACCCACTGATAAACTTCACCACAACAGTCAACTGGCTATATCAGCAGCATGGACAGCAATTGGAATTCATCAATGAATAAAGACCCACTGTTAATCTTGACCAAAATGGTGGGTTTCGGTATTTCAGCACCATGGATAGTGCCGAGGATTTTTAATGATACTGCGACCAACTGATACTCTGCACCACAATGGTAGGTTGGCTATTTCAGCACCATGGACGGCACTTGGGATTTATCTGTAAACAGAGACTTAATATTAATCTTTACCACAACACTCAATTGACTATATCAGCACCATGGACAACAAATTGGAATTCATCAATGAATCGAGACTGAATCTTTGCCAAATCCATGGTTTGGCTATTTCAGCACCATGGACAGCGCCTTGAAAGCATTTTGAAAGAGTGAACTAGTGATATTCTGCACCACAACAGTGCATTAGCTATTTCAACAGCACGGACAGCGCCTTCGATTTTTAATGATACAGTGACCCAGGGCCGGGTCTACGCAGGGGCAAGAGGGGGCCTGGCCCCCTCAAACTAAATCCCCCAAAATATATTAGCATGAGCACGCACCGCACCATCCTCGCTACATGCCCCCCCCCCCCCCCCCCCCCCTACACTTGATGTGCCCCCCCTGAGATGAATGTCTGGCGAGGGGTCTGAGATGTAAACGTCTGAGTAGCTGCTTGACTCCTGTGTGTGTTTGAAATGCGATTAGGAGCGTCGAACAAACCAAGACCTTCTACATGAATGGATGCTTCATAGCTCAACCCTATTTATTTGCATAGTTATTACTCTTTAGCAGCTTTTGTTTTTAATAAGGTAAAACTGGTAAAACGCACGTCTGTGTGAACTTGCCTGTTGTTTTTGTTCGGACTCATATCATGAAGCTGTTTCTTCTGTGGAGACGAAACAAACTCAAACCTTTGTCTCTGTACAGAGAATTTATTTGACTTTACCATTAATAACTTCACCCAGAGGTGCGGAGCAAATGCATTGTTTTTTTATTTTCATTTTTTTTGGGCACACATTATGCATACTTGAACTCAAGTTATAATCCAACACTTCATTCTATTTACCAAATACCTATTGGACTGATTTTTACTTTTCTCGGTGTAGATAACGTAAATATACGGGCACACACACTTTCTGTTGTCCTCTGATGAACTCTCCGTGGGCTACGTCTTCTGGCTGCTTCAGTCTGAAATGAATCCCGATCGGCCGTCAAACCCTGTCCGGCCCGAGATGTGAGCGATCTTTAGTTTTCAGTCTTAACTGGGTACAAATCACAAGGAAAAATTTTAAATGCGACACGTTTGGCCTTTTATCACAAATTTACAGGTTCACGTGCAAATTGTTGTGGATGTTAATGAATTCAGTACAAAACTTTGTTTTTAAACTGCACCACATTCTCTCTGGTTTCTGTTTTTTGGTATTTATTACAGGATATGTGTTCATGGTTCTGTTTTATTTTCCACATCAGCTGCTCTGTGAGTTTGTAACTGACACCTGTACACATACGGACAATAAAGAAGCAAAGTAATACACTTCTTGTGCCATTGCAGAAAGCTGAGCAATAAAACTATGCTGTTTTGGACCTGACAGCATTATGTTTTATAGAATAACAAGTGTGTTGCTGTCTCACTATTTTGGGCACTTTAACAGAATTGTGATTTATTGAGAATGTCCGACTGAAATTACAGATTCAGCAGGACATTTGGAAGAGGAGAAAAAACAAGTCTTTATTAAACTCAGAAGTCCACAGCAGAGTGGAGGACAATGTGAACGCTCTAGTTCAGGGGTCAAAACGAAGCCGGAGCAGGGGCCGATGCCCTCAGATCTTCAGATGCACCTCGGCCGGAGCCTTCTCCTTGCGGCGGCGCTTTGTCTTGTTGGTGTTGTACACGTTGAGGAGCTGTGCTTCGGGCTGGCTGGTCCACTTCCGCCGGTAGTGACAGAAGTAACAGTTCTGGTGGACGACTAGGTACGGGCCGCGCGAGCGTTTGGTGCAGCGGCAGCTCTTCCTGCAGATGGGGCAGTTCTTCATGAGCTGCAGGATGGAATCCTCGTCCACGATGTGCTGAGGAGTGTTTCTGAGAGGAAACAACAACAGGAGGAGGACGAGTTACCATCCAGCTTTGGCTGAGACCAGACCGAGATCTGAATGACATTAACTCGATGTGAGAGGAACACGAGAAGCCCGGCGCTCACTTACTGCTCAGTGACGGAGACGTCCGACAGAGGATCTGGAAAAGTGATATGATCACTAATATATTACACAAGTCATGTGATTGACAAATCTTTATCTTGGGGTTCAATGCACTAAGAAAATGTTTCATTTAGCCGACTTTAATAATAAAAACTCATTTACACACCTGAGCATCTGTACAAGCCTGGCAGTCTGCCTGCCACCGCTGTCTTGTCTTCCTGCTGTAACAGATACACACAGTTCATTCATCTGCACATCTGTGTGGTGTTGTGGCACATTATCTGAACACAGTCGGCTTTCTCTGTAGTCACTATGACAACCGACTGACACACTGGAGGGATGGGACTGTTATCAGCTGTTTCTTAGAAACAGCTTCCTCCTGTGATGTGCAGCGGGCACATCTTTTTTTTTTTTTTCCACATAGTTTGTCTTTTTTTTTTCCGTTCATGTATTTAGTGAATATTGATCCTGTTATGTTACACTTTTTTTTTGAAGTAATTATCTTTTTCTTTTTTTGGGGGGTTTTGATTGGATCGAGTCGCACCGCGGTGCTATAAATACCAGCGTGGAGGCGGCGCTCTTGGTCTGGTCTGTCTCTCCCTCTCTTGCTCGCTCTCACCTCGTTACACCTGCCACGCCAGGTGCGCTCGCCGGCGCGCCTTGAACTCCGGCTCCGTCAGGCAGCATGTTGCTGGCCAGCGCATGCTAGCCAGCTAGCCGGCTTCGTGTTTTCTTTTTTCCCTTTTTTTTCCCCCTTTTTGATTGCCCTCTTTTTTTGTCCAGGTGTGACCAGCCGTCCCGTTTTCGCCTTTCTTTTGATCGGGTTTAGTTGGGGTTTTGGTGTCTTTAGTTTGGACGAGGGATCAGCTTCTACGGCTGCATAGCAGCTGGGCTGTGATCTCGTCTTTTTCTTAAGTTTGGCTGGTGCATCTGGGCCTTCTTTCCTTTGATACTTTGTTTCTTTTTGATATAAGTTTTGGGCACAGGTGATGGGGGTTTTCCCTCTTCCCAGAGCTTTGTCAATTTGCCTCCTGAAGACGGCGACTCATGGAAAAGGTAAATAAAAACATTGAAACTTTAACCCTTTTTGTCCTGTGTCCTTTAGAAATATGTTTGGCTCTCTGGGTCATCACACTCCTCCCACTTCGATCATCCTGACCTCCTTTGTGTGTGTGTGGCAAGTTAAATAAATACCTCGTGCACCAGCGTGAAGGATTCGACCTGCTCTGCAGAGCTCTGCAGGTTTCTGACACGGTGCTGCAGCGGTTCGCTCTGCCACCTCCTGCTGTATTTACAGTGGCTGCAGAGCTGGGCGAAGGACACGCATGTGCCCAGCTGGCACCGCTGCACCTCACAGCGGTGCTCGCACACCGGGCACCTCTGGAACAGCTCTCGAACACAACACACGTCGGCTCGCCGCCGCTGCCGGTGGAAAGAGTTTGTTACAGTGGAGCAAGAACCTTGTTTCTTACTTCAAGAAAGAGATCAACATGTAAACAATGGAATGGGTTTTAAAAGCCTTCAGCGCCTCACCTGACTCCATTGGTTTGTGTTGAAGAGTTGTCAGACTCAGACTCCACATCCTCTACAGGCGCCAGACCGGGGGGGCTCATGGGTCTGGAGTCCTGAGGAGGCGCAGAGCGTCTCACTGGAACGTAGACCAGCTGGAAGGCTGACTGATGGGACACAGGAGGCGTGTTGAGTCCGGAGGGAAAAATAGAGAAAATCACCGAGCAGCTGGCGTGTTCCGACCGCATCTTCACCATGTTTAGATTAGGGAAACGCTTCTGGTCTATGAACAGTCATTTCCGGGTCTCCTTCATAATAAAAGTCACACATTTCAATAAAACAAAAGAGCTGAAAGAAACTGGAAGAAGCGGCCAGATATTATTCCTGACGGGCCAATTTTGCTGCACACATTACTTGCCGATTCTTGACAAAACCGCTTTTTTGAAAACATTGCAGCACAACTTTGTTATTTGGTATGTTCTTACCTGCGGTGCAGGGACAGCAGCACTCTTCAACACATGGCTCTCCCTCTGTCCTGGGCTTGGAGAAACATCGTCATTGTTGTTGAAGTGCGCACTGCAAACACAAAGCTCTTTAACCTCAGACAGTCTGGTGTTTACATTGAAGCCTAGAGCAATAAGCCAAAGTCGCCTCAGATCAACGTCTGCCATGGGAAAACGCTGAAATGAGTGCGGAGCTGCAGCCACGTTCCTGTTGGTACAGCCTGGATCGGCACAAGTCCGCACCATTTTCTGGAGTTAGCTGGTTGGCGTCGCTGGTCTGAGCACGAAAACACTGCCAAACAGAAGAAAAGTGGTGCGCAAACCCGCAGCAGTAACTAGTTGCCACGGCCCCAATTCAAGTCGTCACTGACTTCGCCGGTCCCAAGCCAAGTCGGCCCCTGATCAACCCGGCCCCGACTCCTGATCACCTCGGCCCTCGACCAACTCGGTCCCAAGTAACTGGTGCGCCGCCGCTGTGGAACGCTGTGGAATGAAATGCAGTCATAAACTCTTCAGACAGATAGACATTTTTATTGAGAGAACTGGTTTAAGGCTGTATATTGTACTTGATTGCTATTGATATTATGGTTCTATGATTCTGATCAGCAATAATGTGATACTGTACCGTTATATGTTATTATCACGTTATTATCACAATTAGTATATTATTTTTATTACATTTAAATTTTATAATTGCTATTGTGACTATTATTGCCATTGTTATCTTTTAATCATCACAGTATTGTTTCCATATTAATTATTATATTGTATTTTATTTTGATTAAACAATAGGTTTCAACATGATAAATACCATAAACAGTAAAGCCTCGGTTGCAACATCTGTCTCATTAAAACCATGTGGATATCTACAAACTACTATAAAATATGTGTTTATTGATGTTTTGGGGCATGGTGTCCAGCATCAGTGTCTCTAATCCAGTCTGATCTTCCTCCAATCTTCTTCCCACAAATAAAATTCAGTCAACGTCTAATGGCAATTTTCTGCAAGAGTACCACAGATTTCAGGCTTGTGTGTGATACCGCTAATTTTTTTTCCAGTTACTTGGGACCGATTTGGTCGGGGGCCGAGGCGATCGGGAGTCGGGGCCACGTTGATCGGGTGCTGGGGTCGAGTTGATCGGGGGTCGATTTGGCTTGGGACCGTCAGTGACGACAGCTGGAGGCAGCGCGGAGTGATATGAAGGGAGAGAAAATAGTGCCAAGCGTTTACGAGGTCTGACTTTTTCGTGGACAACGGGTTTGTGATGCAAATACATCATGTTGTAAATTTTTGTTCCGTTTGTATTTCTATTCCGTTTATATGACCGAGCTGTGATTTTACTACTCTGCTTTTTATTTTGTGACTGCATATTTGAAAGGTCGCTTTAGTTTAAAGAGCAACTTTACAAAATGTACCTCAGCGCTGCCGCGATAGGCGCTGTGGGTAACTGCAGCCACCAGCCACCAGCCAAAGCGGCACGGGAGCGCGCACAAACACTTTCCAGACAGAGTACACTCTGTGATCCGATTTGATCTCATATCATTTTCATATCAGTGTCACGACGTATAATGTTCTCTTACCTTTTCACAAGGAAATGGGCCATGTCAGCATCCTTTTTCACCCCCAAACGCAGCTGAAGTTCCCTCCATGAATCAAACGCATATCCAATATTTATTCGGGTGCCTGCCCGGATTCGGTCATATCTTTTTTTTGACTCACGAGATAACGCTGATAAAGTTTTTTTTTTCTTCGTGGTGGCACTTTTTTGTGGGCTTTGAGTGGATGCAGGTCGTTTGATGGCTACTGAAGAATCCATTTGTATCCCAGCAGTGTTTGGGTCCGTGTCCATGGCGGCCATGTGGCAACTTCTTCTTCTTCAGTGAGCTTTCCGGCAGTGCAGACGCTATTTGCGTATTACTGCCCCCCACAGTTCAGAACAGAATAGCACTCCTTAGAATTCTCTGATAGATACCAGTGGAATGAAGGAAAGTCAACACTCTCCTCTCCACAGCTTGACTCTCCTTCCCCCGACTGAACAGAGTTTTATAATCCAATGCGGAGATTCCGAAGCCTTCCAGTTCTTCAGCCAGCTGAGCTCTCTCTGCCCTATATTACTCACATTGAAAGAGGACATGTACCACAGTCTCTTCTGTTCCACACTCACACAGCCTGTCCGGCAGCTGGCCAAACCACTGTGTCCAAATCTCAGTCAGGTCAGTTTGACCGTGTCTCTCCTGTCATTCCCCATATACACTTTTTTTTTTTGACAGATGGTTGTGCTAAGAAATACAGCCTCCCTCTCACTTCATTGCTCCATTCTTCCTGCCACTGTTTTTCGAGCCCCTCCTTTATGGCACTATGAAACTCAGGTTTGCCTAAAGATGTAATGCGAGGTGTGATACACAAGGGTGCATCTAAGGAACACCAGCTTAAAAATGATTCCACTGTTAAAAGAGAACTACAGCGTAGTTTCAGAGAAATTTATTCTCTAAAGATAACAGCCACAAGCAAAGTAAAAGGAAAAAAATAAGTCTTTAAAAGGGGAAGAACACAAACAGATATAACAGTCTTTAAGAAAAAAGAATTAAAAAAAGTCAAAAAGTAAAACAAGATTGTCCAGTCAGTCGGCCTCGGAGGGTCACGTGGGGCTGTTCCTGTTCCGCGATTCGTCCGCTTCCAATCTGCTGCACTTCCGGGTCGGCGTAGCTCCCTGGACGCGGAGCGTGGAGCTGCTGGGGGAGAGGAGGAGAGGAGAGCACCCTCAAATTTTTTCTGCAGAGTCGGGGTGAACCACACGCGCACGGCGCTCTCAGCGTTCACGTTCCTTGAACTTATCTTTCACCGAGCGTTGACAAAATCTCTCCTCGCGTCCCGTCGCCGGCCGCGCCTCCCTCGGATCTCTCACGGGCTGTTCCGTCCGATGCAACTCCTCCGTGGCCAGCCTCCGCTCCTTGGCACCGCGGCTGCTGTTTCGGGCGTTCCTCCTTCCGTCCTCCGCGCTCCCGCACACTGCCCTGTGCGTCCTCTATTGTCTCCCCCTCCACACCTGTCCAAACCTCCCTTTAAGCTGCGCGCCGTGGCTGAATACCCAATCGGGACTTGTAGGGAAGGGGGGTGTGTCCAGTCAATTATCTCCTGTCCACAGCATGCATCATTACTCCAGTTCACACCATGCAAAACACATAAAACCCAATAAAAAGGTCTCAAACCACACTTCAAAAAACTACAATAAATAAGCAGAAAATAAAAGCATGCATATAAATCTAACTATTGCATCAGTGGCTGGGATCTCCCTGACAAAGACACTTTAATATTTACATTATCTCTCCAGAGCGACCACTTTGCGGGCTTGTCAGCCACTTCATTCCCCTCAACACCTGAGTGTGCTGGGACCCAAAGGAATGCTACATCACACCCCCCTTTTTCCACCCTGAGCAGGCTTATCAAAACTTCATTTATAAGGTCAGCCCTGGCTTGAGATGTTCTGCTCCTCAAGGCCATCAAGGCAGCAGCTGAATCAGAGTAAATTACAACTCTGTCTGGTATGACTTGCTCAGCCCACCATAGTGCCCAAGTTATTGGCATTATTTCAGAAGCAAACACAGATGTCCCATTTGTCACACGAAAACCTTGATGGACTTGAGGGCCCGCCACATATATTCCACACCCAGTTCTTTGACTGTCTGGGTCCTTAGAACCATCTGTAAAGATTTGCAAATCCCCCCCCCCCCCCCCCCCCCCCCCCCATGTATTGCTTAGGTAGCTTTCAACCTGTGATGCTTTCCTTCTGCTTCCAGTCTAGCAGTGTTAAGTCTACAATAGGCTCTGGGAGCAGCCACATTGGCACAACTGACCAGAATGTATGTGTCAGGCCTTTGTTTTTGTCTAGACCCAATCTCCCAGCCAATTCCCCAGCTCCAGATAGGAAGTTTCCTTTTTTACTCCCACCAGAAAACTCCCAATTTTCATTTATTAGGCACTTGGCTGAGAGACTCAGGCTACTACCATTTAGCTTTGCCCGATAATGCAATCCTAATTTGCTGCGCCTAATTCTGAGTGGCCACTCTCCCATTTCAACTAGCAGAGCAGGAATGGGCGTTGTACAAAAAGCCCCACAGCATGTTCTTAAGGCCCTCGCTTGGACAACATCTAGTTTGTCCAAAGTGGACTTTGCGACAGACCCATAAACAAAGCTCCCATAGTCTATTGCTGACCTGATCATTGCCTGGTATATCATGAGCATAGTCCCCCTCTCTACTCCCCAGTCACTACCAGCCAGACACCGAAGGATGTTTATCACCTTTTCACATTTACTCTGGATTAGGGGTGAGCCGAATACTCGTTTTAAACGAGTACTCGTTACGGATAATGCATTTTTTTTTAATCCGAGTATAACCCGAGCATTGTCAGTCATTATTCGCACTCGTGCTGATGGGAGATCCTCATTGGTCTTTCATTCTGCTCCATGCTCGACTGAGACGACAGGATCCTGAAAAATATCAATCACGATGTTGAAGAGGACTGGACTGATAGCTGATCCCTGCGGAGTGCCATTCTCTATATCAACAGTCTCAGAGTAAGTTCCCCCCACTCTAACCTGAATAGTTCTTCCAATGAGGAAATCCTGACTCCAGTTGAGCATCCTCCCCCTCACTCCTGCATCATGTAGTTTAATTAAAAAGCCTTCCTTCCACATTGAATCATAAGCTTCTTTAATGTCTAAAAACACTCCAACTCAAGCTTCCTGATTTGCCATGGCTTTTGTAATCTCAAGGTCCAAGACTGCAGACATTGCGCCTCTTCCGATTCTGAATCCATTTTGATAATCAACAAAAAAATCCTCTTGTTTCCAAAAAATACACAAGCCTGTTAGTTACCATGCGTTCCATTATTTTGCACAGCACCAATGTCAGCACTATTGGACGATATGGATCAGGCTTTGGCGCATTCTTTGCTGGCTTCAGAATTACAGCATGATTCCACTCCATAGGTAACCTACCTGCCTCCCATATAATATTAAATAACATTAATAGTTCTTCAAGCACATTATCCTTTAGATCAGGGGTATGCAACTAAAATTCACAGAGGTCCGGTCAGGGATTTTTTGTTAAAGCAAAGGTCCGGAACATCATAATGTCTAACTGAATTAGTGTGATATATGCTGATGTAACCTAGTAGTTCTATGAGCGTCTGCATGTCATCAATAGCTGACTATCAAATCAAATGAATTCATGCACTCCTTGACAACCTCCCCATCACAAATTTTTTTTTGTGGTGCCCCAAAATCCAAGCAACTCTGAGGGAACATTCATTTGCACATTGCTGGGCAGTGAGTGACTGTCAGGATCCTGGTGGACTGATCATACTGAGCTCCACGCCCGCCGACAGGGGAGGAAAACGGGTCTGTTGTCCCGGGCCCAGGGTTGGGGGGGGGGGGAGACAGAATTAAAGGTGGGGGTGCGCATCCATCACCCCACTCACGGATCCCGACACAGGCACCGCACCACTCCGCGCCTCCCCAACCCAAGGTTGGTCCATGCTTCACATGTACGCGTTTCCGCGTCTGCTTTGGAGTGTCCGCGCACCACCGATGCGCATGCGCTTTCTCCCATATTTCTCCCATACTACATTTTGAGCTCAGCTGTGTGCAACGTTCAATGCTGGAACGCTGACCCACGCATCCTCGAAGCTTTTCCGGCACTACAGACTGTTTATCTGCGCCTTTATTACAGACTATTTAGAGAAAATTAAGCACATACATTGTCAGTACATTATCATTAAGTATTGAAGTTTATTTAGCTTTTTATTTCCTGTTTCTGAATCGCGGGGTCGGCGCCGGAGCGATTAGTTACTTTCACTTCTGTCTGCAGACCTTCTCCTCCATCCAGACAGTCTGCTCTCTCTTTCCACGAGTTTTTCACTCTTTCGGTGTCTTTAAGTGGAGCCATCAGGCTGTATCTCCGTCTACTTTCACTTTTACCCTCATGTTTGCTGTGGCGCTCTGGCCCATGCGTACACCGCCGCGAGCTGTGCGCAACGTGGTCTCAAAATCTGGCTGCTGCGCGGACGTCCACGGATCGGTCTGCGGGACCCTAGCGGACAGGAATTCATGACAATTTTTACGTCACGCGGACCAACGCGCAACGCGCACCCACGCGGACATGTGAAGCATGGACAGGCACCGAATGCAGGCACCGTGCCGCACCGCTTTGCGCGCCGCCGCACCGATCCGCATGTCGCACGCCGTACTGCTCCGCATGCCGCACGCCGCGCTCCGCTCCGCTAAATATAGTACGGGTCCGTATTGGATGGCGTCTGGATCCGGATCCGGACTGCGGTCCGCCAGTTAGTGACCCCTGATTTAGATGCTTGAACATCTCATAACACAGCCTATCTCTTCCTGGGGCAGTGTTGGCCCCGGCCTGGATAGCCTCCCTCAATTCTTTAAGTGAGAAGAACAGGTTGAAGGAGTCAACATTTTCATGACAATAGCTTAGCTTCCATTTTTCCCGTCTTAATATTTCAGCTCTCCTCCTCAACCCTTCTTCTCCCAATATAGCTAAGTTGTGGACTGCTTTTAACAGGCATACTAGCTCTCTCTATGGTGCGTACAGCCTGCCTTGTTCCATCATTCAGAACTGGCATTATTTACTTTTTAAATTTTCCAAACATTCGGCAAACTCTGGACCAAACTTCCTTAATGGGAGTGTCAGGGCCTATTGCACTACAATACTTCCTCCAACATCCCCTCTTGGCATCCTTATTTGTTCTCCTCGCAGCTGCTCTTAACCTTTTGTATTCTATTGCATTTATTAGAGTAGGATACTTCCTTAGCTTTCGATAAGCCCTATTTCTATTTTTAATGGCTGCATCACAGTCCTTATTCCACCAAGGAACAGCTACTCTGCCTTTGGGACTCTGCCTTAAAGGAATTGAGTGGAGTGACGCTCCCAGCACCATTGAGTGAAAGGACTGACCCTTCACAGTAGATGCCAGGTTCATGTTGTGTAAAAAAAATGTCCACAGGATGGAAAAACACCATCCTCAAGTTCAGAATTCTCTCGTCTCTCATCACTTTCGAGCACTTTACAGACTGAGCAGTGGCGTCAGGAGCTGATTGTTTTTCCCTCACATAGATTAAAATATATCATCTTTCATTTGCCTCTCAACTACGTTACAAATAATCAGAGTAAAAAGTATATGAACCTGTAATTTTGTTTTCAGTATATATGTACAAATACATAGCTATTTTGTATATTGTTGCCAGTTCTGTTTGATTTAAATGCAAGCATGTGGACGTCTGTCTCAGACCTCTTTACATTCTCAGGTGAAGTTGTCCTTTTTTTTTTTAAATACATTTTAGTCTAGTATGAGTGGCAGGGTGCTCCTGTTTCCCAGGCATCATCTTTAATCCCACGCTTCCATTCATTGATAAACACGGGCCTCCTCTGAAAGCCTCAAACCGAGCAGGTGGCCGTCTGTTTCCAGCCAGCGCAGAATCAGATGTAAACATCGGAGTAGCTGCTCGGCTCCTGTGTGTGTTTGAAACAGGATCAGGAGCGTCAGACAAACCAAGACCTTCTGCATGAATGGATGCTCCACAGCTCAACCCTATTTATTAGCCATCGCTGTAGCACGTAGTGAAACGGCGATGGGTATTGTTCTTGCTCAGTTTCTTCTTCTTTGTCCCACGAGAATGCATTTTTGACCCCCTGAACATAGCTGAATGTGGTGTTTTTTGGTATCTACGCAACAGACCCGGAGAAAAATTCGATTAAATTTATACCTCCACAGTGACAGATCAACACGGGCTCAACAGCGCCACCTACAATCACACCCCTATGGCCCACAGAGTGGGCATATTTTGACGTAGGAACACGAAATTCACACCAGTGACAGAGCGTGAGGGGACAAACAGAAAACTCTCTTGGCTAAAATCTGTGGGACCAACAGGAAGGCAGCCATCTTGGATACAAAATTCACTGCCATTTCGCTTTTCATTTTTCAAATGAACTGAACTCTTGGTTCCTTTCTTCCAAATGAGCCCAAACTCAGCACACTGCATCTAGACACATTGACTTTCAATAATCAGCCAGCTTTTTTGGATACGTTGCTCGGTCACAGCACGCTGTTGAAAAACGCCTTCATTTCCTGTAATTTCGACAACCAATCACGAGCTCAGGCATTGTCCTAGAACACTCAGATTACAGTCAGTTATGTGCCATAATAGTCCTCATGTAATACATTATAAAGTTTAATGCAACTCAACTCTATAGCACCCCCTAACATAGACCTAAAACATCAACATTCTTCCACAGCAACCAAACTGCGCAGTAAAATTCTATGCCTGAAGACAAGCAAAAAATTATGTTACCATTTTGATGCATTTATAACCATTGGCCAGCAGGGGCGCAAAGACCCCGCCAAAAAATACATAAAAATTTCTTTCAAGCACATACTTTGTCTGACTGTCCTGAAATTTTGATCTTTATACACAACATGATGCTGATTATATTGATGGTAAATGGTAAATGGACTACAATTTTAACACTGTATTGACAGAGCCCAAAGCGCTTTACACTGCAATATCACATTCACCCATTCACACTCACATTCACACACCAGTGGAGGCGGCTGCCATGCAAGGCGCACAGTCCATCCACTAGGATGGGATGGGATTGATGTATGAATGACTGTGATGGATGCTACAGCGGCCACCTATGGGAGTGTGCAAAGATTACAATGCAATTTCAAAAAATTACTTTTACCAATCTATTTCATATTTGACAGAAAATTCCTTAGTGGCCTCCTTATCAGAAAAGTCAATCAGTTCTTTCCTGTAGCTTCCATGGTTTTGACTCCAGAGGCTTCTCTAAAACTCATTCATTGTCAATGTGGAAATGTTGTTCGGCTTCCAATTATTCAAATGAACTGAACTCCGAGGTGTTTGGACCAAATGAGCCCAAACTCAGCATGCTCCATCTAGACCAGACCCGTCACCAGACATTCATCTCAGGGGGGGGCACATCAAGTATATGCGGGGGCACAAATGTGCGTTCAGCGGGGGAGGCATGTAGGGAGTGCGGTGCGGTGCGTGCTCGTGCTAATCTATTTTGGGTGATTTAGTTTGAGGGGGAACAACATTTATTTGAGGTGGCCAGGCCCCCTCTTGCCCCTGCATAGACCCAGCCCTGGGTCACTGTATCATTAATAATCAAAGGCGCTGTCTGTGCTGTTTAAATACCTAATCCACCATTGTGCTGCACAATATCAGTAGTTCACTCTTTCAAAATGTTTTCAAGGCGCTGTCCATGGTGCTGAAATAGCCAAACCATGGATTTGGTAATGATTAATTGTCAGTCTTGATTCATTGATGAATTCCAGTTTGCTGTCCATGGTGCTGACATAGCCAATTGAGTGTTGTGGTAAAGATTAATATTAAGTCTCTGTTTACAGATAAATCCCAAGGACCATCCATGGTGCTGAAATAGCCAACCTACCATTGCGGTGCAGAGTATCAGTTGGTCGCAGTATCATTAAAAATCCTCGGTACTGTCCATGGTGCTGAAATACCAAAACCCACCATTTTGGTCAAGATTAACAGTGGGTCTTTATTCATTGATGAATTCCAATTGCTGTCCATGCTGCTGATATAGCCAAATGACTGTTGTGGTGAGTTTAGCAGTGGGTTGATGTTTACTAATAAATCCAAGGAGCTGTCCATGGTGCTGAAGTAGCCAATCCACCATTGACGTGCAGAGTAGCAGTTGGTCTCTGTATCATTAAAAATCTAAGGCGTTGCACATGCTGTTGAAATACCTAATCCACCATTGTGGTGCAGAATATCAGTAGTTCACTCTTTCAAAATTTTTCACGACGCTGTCCATGGTGCTGAAATACCCAAACCCACAGTTTTGGTAAAGATTAATTGTCAGTCTCGATTCATTGATGAATTCCAATTTGCTGTCCATGGTGCTAATATAGCCAATTGACTGTTGTGGTAATGATTAATATTAAGTCACTGTTCACAGATAAATCAAAAGCGCTGTCCATGGTGCTGAAATGGCCAACCCACCATTGTGGTGCAGAGTATCAGTTGGTCACAGTATCATTAAAAATCCTCGGCACTGTCCATGGTGCTGAAATTGACAATCCACCATTGTGGTGCATAATATCAGTAATTCACTGTTTCATGATGATCAAGAGGTGCTGCCCATGGTTCTGAAATGGCCAATCCACCATTGTGGTGCAGACTTTCAGTTGGTCACTGTATCAGTAAAAATCCAAGGCACTGTCCATGGTGCTGTAATAGCTAATCCAATGTAATGGTGTAGAATGTTCGTGGGTCACTCTTTCATGATGACTCTAAGGCAATGTCCATGGTGCTGAAATAGTCAATCCACTGTTTTGATAAAGATTAACAATGGGTCTCTATTTATTGATGAATTCCAATTTGCTGTCCATGCTGCTGATGCAGCCAATTGACTGTTGTGGTGAAGTTTAACAGTGGGTTGCTGTTTATCAATAAAAATAAGGCGCTGTTCATGGTGCTGAATTAGTCAATCCACCATTGATATGCAGAGTAGCAGTTGGTCAGTGTAACATTCAAAATCCATGGCGCTGTCCATGGTGCTGAAACAGCCAATCCACCATAGTGATGCAGAATATCAGTAGTTCGCTTTTACATGATGATTCCAAGGCGCTGTCCATGGTGCGGAAATAGCCAATCCACCGCTGTGGTGCAGAGTATCATTTGGACACTTTATCGGTAAAAATCCAAGACGCTGTCCATGGTGCTGAAATAGCTAATACATTGTTGTGGTGCAGAAAAACAGTGGGCCGCTCTTTCATGTTTACTCCAAGGCACTGTCCATGGTACTGAAATACCGAAACGCAGCATACTGGTAAAGATTATCAGCGGGTCTTTATTCATTGATGAATTCCAATTGCTGTCCATGCTGCTGATATAGCCAATTGACTGTTGTGGTGAAGTTTAAAGGGACTTAAGGCAAGATTTGTGAAAAACTACACATGCATTTCCACTTTATTCAATGCTAATGGGTCGTGAAGCATTAAAAACCTAAAATAACAGGCCAATCCGCGTATCTGTATGTTGCCTTATACAGGCTGTGTGCCAAATAATTTGTTGCTGTTCGGGGTCCGAATTTCCCGCGCAATCGTGGGGATGTGATGTAAATTGACGCTGTATGCGCGCTGCCGACAGCTCTGGAACAGGAAGAACATGGCCGCCGTGGACATGGACTCAAACACTGCTGGGATCAGGGGCGGGCAGTGTTGCCAACTTGGTGACTTTCTCGCTAAATCTGGCGACTTTCCAAAGCCTCTTTTCGACTTTTTTTTGTCAAAAGTAACTAGCGACAAATTTAGCGGCTTTTTCTGGTGCTCTGGAGACGTGACAGGAAGTCTCCCTGTTCTCAGCAAGCAGCGGGTGCTGCGTGAGCCCCTTCCACATCCCAAAGCACTCATAGACGGCCAGTCTCAGCAGCGCTCCCTGCTGAGTTGGGGCCGATTGGGTAAACGGCGCGGAGCTGCTCCACGGCGGCGACGGGAGAGCTCCAGCAGCCGCGGCCTGCTTCACGCGCCTCCGTGGTTATGCGGCAGGTCCACGCGCACTCCGCGGCCGGCACAGAGCGCGTCTCCGCCCAGGAGCGGAGATCCGGAGCTGCCGCGCCGCGGCTTGCTCCACGGAGGCGCGTGAAGCAGGCCGCGGCTTCCACGGGCCGAGTGGAGCTGCCCAACGGAGGCTGACGGGAGAGCTCCGGATCTCTGCTCCCGGGCGGAGACACGCTCTGTGCCGGCCGCGGAGCGCGCAGGGACCCGCCGCATAACCACGGAGGTGGAGAGGAGCTCCGCGACGGATTTAAAAATGAATCGTTAGATTAATCAATGCATAGAAGAACTATTTCCTAGATTAATCGATTACAAAAGTAATCGTTTAACGCAGCCCTATTATCAGCGTTATCTTGTGAGTCAAAAAAAAAAAAAAAAAAAACATGACCGAAGCCGGGCAGGCACCCGAATAAATATTGGATATGCGTTTGATTCATGGAGGGAACTTCAGCTGCATTTGGGAGTGAAAATGGATGCTTACAAAAATCACATAATATGCGCTGTGGTCCTGCAGTAATCCGCGACGTAGTAAACAGCATGAGCATCCCTGGTGCAGTGCTGTGAAGCCGGACATTCTGTAAAATGTTTGTGCGCGCTCCCGTGCCGCCTTGGCTGGTGGCTGCAGTTACCCGCAGCACCTATCGCGGCAGCACTGAGGTAAATTTTGAAAAGTTGCCTTTAGTCCCTTTAACGATGGGTCGCTGTTTACCAATAAATCCAAGGTGCTGGCCATGGTGCTGAAATAGCCAATCCACCATTGAGGTGCAGAGTATCAGTTGGTCCCAGTATCATTAAAAATCGAAGGCCCTGTCCATGATGCTGAAACAGCCAATCCACCATTGTGATGCAGAATATCAGTCGTTCGCTCTTTCATGATGATCCCAAGGCGCTGTCTATGGTGCTGAAATAGCCAATCCACCATTGTGGTGCAGAGTATCAGTTGGTCAATATTTCAGTAAAAATCCAAGACGCTGTTCATGTTGCTGAAATAGCTAATCCACCGTTGTGGTGCAGAAAATCAGTGGGCTGCTCTTTCATGATGATTCCAAGGCACTGTCCATGGTGCTAAAATACCCAAACCCACCTTTTTGGTCATGATTAACAGTGGGTCTCTATTCTTTGATGCATTCCAATTGCTGTCCATGCTGCTGATATAGCAAATTGTTGTGGTGAAGTTTAACAGTGGTTTGCTGTTTACCAATAAATCCAAGGCGCTGTCCATGGTGCTGAAATAGCCAATCCACCACTGACGTGCAGAGTAGCAGTTGGTCACTGCAGACCCGTCGGCAGACATTCGTCTCAGGGGGGGGGGCATATCAAGTGCATGGGGTGACACAAATGTGCATTTGGGGGGCGGGGGATACATATGTAACGTATGAGCGAGGATGGTGAGGTGCGTGCTCGTGCTAATTTATTTTGGGGGATTTAGTTTGAGGGGGCACAACATTTATTTGAGGGGGCCAGGCCCCCTCTTGCCCCTGCGTAGACCCGGCCCTGATCTAGACACATTGACCTTCAATAATCAGCCAGCTTTTTTTGATCTGCCGCTCAGTCTCCTCATAACAAGCCTTTAAAAAATGCCTTCTTTTCCTGCCACACCAGTCGACTCTGGGCTGCCTGAACTGCAACCCCCCCTTACCCCCATCCTCAATCTCCACACTTCAAACTCTATACGAAATTCTGGCAGAAGACACTGATCAAAAATGTCCATAATATCTTTGACCAATTCCAATTCATTTCCATCAGGGTCACAAAGACTGGAGGCCACAGTATGTGGTGTTAATGTCAACTTAGTGAGCGCAACACATCGACCGCAATAGCAGGCAGTGAAGCACTAACCATTGCTGCGTGCGGCTTTATGTTGCATAGTTATTACTCTTAAGCAGCTTTTTTTTTTTTTTTTTTTAAGTAAGGAAAAGATCTGGTAAAACGCACGTCTGTGTGAACTTGCCTGTTGTTTTTGTTCGGACTCATATCATGAAGCTGTTTCTTCTGTGGAGACGAAACAAACTCAAACCTTTGTCTCTGCACAGAGAATTTATTTGACTTTACCTTTAATAACTTCACCCAGAGGTGCAAAGGAAATGCATTGCTTTTTTATTTTCATTTCTTTTGGGCACACATTATGCATACTTGTGCTCCAAGTTATAATCCAACACTTCCTTCTATTTACCAAATACCTATTGGACTGATTTTTACTTTTCTCGGTGTAGATAACGTAAATATACGGGCACACACACACACACTTTCTGTTGTCCTCTGTTCAACTCTCCGAGGGCGACGTCTTCTGGCTGCTTCAGTCTGAAATGAATCCCGATCGGCCGTCAAACCCTGTCCGGCCCGAGATGTGAGCGATCTTTAGTTTTCAGTCTTAACTGGGTACAAGGAAAATTTTTAAATGCGACACGTTTGGCCTTTTATCACAAATTTACAGGTTCACGTGCAAATTGTTGTGGATGTTAATGAATTCAGTCAAAAACTTTGTTTTTAAACTGCACCACATTCTCTCTGGTTTCTGTTTTTTTGGTATTTATTACAGGATATGTGTTCATGGTTCTGTTTTATTTTCCACATCAGCTGCTCTGTGAGTTTTGTAACTGACACCTGTACACATACGGACAATAAAGAAGCAAAGTAATACACTTCTTGTGCCCTTGCAGAAAGCTGAGATATAAAACTATGCTGTTTTGGACCCGACAGCATTATGTTTTATAGAATAACAAGTGTGTTGCTCACTTTTTTGGGCACTTGAACAGAATAGGGATTTATTGAGAATGTCTGACTGAAATTACAGATTCAGCAGGACGTTTAGGAGAGGAGAAAAAACAAGTGCTTATTAAACTCAGAAGTCCATAGCAGAGTCGAGGACAATGTGAACGCTCTAGTTCAGGGGTCAAAACGAAGCCGGAGCAGGGGCCGATGCCCTCAGATCTTCAGATGCACCTCGGCCGGAGCCTTCTCCTTGCGGCGGCGCTTTGTCTTGTTGGTGTTGTACACGTTGAGGAGCTGTGCTTCGGGCTGGCTGGTCCACTTCCGCCGGTAGTGGCAGAAGTAGCAGCTCTGGTGGACGACTAGGTACGGGCCGCGCGAGCGTTTGGTGCAGCGGCAGCTCTTCCTGCAGATGGGGCAGTTCTTCATGAGCTGCAGGATGGAATCCTCGTCCACGATGTGCTGAGGAGTGTTTCTGAGAGGAAACAACAACAGGAGGAGGACGAGTTACCATCCAGCTTTGGCTGAGACCAGACCGAGATCTGAATGACATTAACTAGATGTGAGAGGAACACGAGAAGCCTGGCGCTCACTTACTGCTCAGTGACGGAGACGTCCGACAGAGGATCTGGAAAAGTGATATGATCATTAATATATTACACAAGTCATGTGATTGACAAATCTTTATCTTGGGGTTCAATGCACTAAGAAAGTTTCATTTAGCCGACTTTAATAATAAAAACTCATTTACACACCTGAGCATCTGTACAAGCCTGGCAGTCTGCCTGCCACCGCTGTCTTGTCTTCCTGCTGTAACAGATACACACAGTTCATTCATCTGCACATCTGTGTCAGTGTGGTGTTGTTACACATTATCTGAACACAGTCGGCTTTCTCTGTTGTCACTATGACAACCGACTGACACACTGGAGGGATGGGACTGTTATCAGCTGTTTCTTAGAAACAGCTTCCTCCTCCCACTTCAATCATCCTGACCTCCTTTGTGTGTGTGTGTGTGTGTGTGTGGTAAGTTAAATAAATACCTCATGCACCAGTGTGAAGGATTCGACCTGATCTGCAGAGCTCTCCAGGTTTCTGACGCGGTGCTGCAGCGGTTCGCTCTGCCACCTCCTGCTGTACTGACAGCGGCTGCAGAGCTGGGCGAAGGACACGCACGTGCCCAGCTGGCACCGCTGCACCTCACAGCGGTGCTCGCACACCGGGCACCTCTGGAACAGCTCTCGGAGACAGCTCTCGAACACAACACACGTCGGCTCGCCGCCGCTGCCGGGGGAAAGAGTTTGTTACAGTGGAGCAAAAACGTCGTTTCTTTAAGAAAGAGATCAACATGTAAACAATGGAATTGGTTTTAAAAGCCTTCAGCACCTCACCTGACTCCATTGGTTTGTGTTGAAGAGTTGTCAGACTCAGACTCCACATCCTCTACAGGCGGCAGACCGGGGGGGCTCGTGGATCTGGAGTCCTGAGGAGGCGCAGAGCATCTCACTGGAACGTAGACCAGCTGGAAGGCTGACTGATGGGACACAGGAGGCGTGTTGGGTCCGGTCTGCGTGGCTGATGGCAAACAGAGAAAACAGGGACGATCATCGTATCATGAAAAGATCATTTCTGTTTTAGCAGCTGTTTGTTACCAGATTAATAGTTGCTTCATACACACCTTTGTTCCTCACACGAGGCTGCGACGGCAGCCGCGTGCTGAGGGAATCAGTGTTGATCACAGAAGGCACTGCCTGCTTCAGACAGAAAGAAGAAAAGAAACTTTCATGTTAGTCTTTAGAAAATATATGACAGATAAATAAGTGCCGACTCACCGCTGTATTGTCACGGACTGTTGGTATTCTTGCAGACGGAGTCGCGTCATAGGTCATGTGACCGCCCATAACAACTGTCCGCCAATAGCTCAAAGGGGAAAACAACAGCCTCACGCAGTTCATTGCGCCTTGTGCGTTGCGGTTTTAGGTGTTATTGCAGTGTAATATTATATTTGTTCAATGCATGAAAGGTCTTGTCGGCTATAGATGGCCTATACATACTACGACAAGCTTTTTGGGGATAGTTTGGCCAAATATAGGACAAAATTGGACATTGTGGGTGTAAAAGTGTGCCCCTTCAGACTCCCTGCTGACGAGTATGACGGTATGTGGGAATTTTTTTAGCAATTCATCTGTGAAGCGGCACTGTCTGAACAGCCCTGTCTGCTCCGCTCCGTTTGTGTGTCTATAATTACCTCGTGCAACAAAGTAGCATCATGGTATTGTGTACAAAGCGCTGGTCAATTTATGTTCACGTGTAATTGTGCTGTAAAAAACAGTGAACACCGGACATTTTCCTGAATTTATAAAACCCGCCCGGACGCAAAAAGTGGACATGTCCAGGAAAAAGGGGACGCTCGGTCACCGTCTCTATACAGCCCAGGTTAGAGGAGGAGACAGTGCAGGAGGAAGAGCAGGACAGGGTGGAAAAGACAAAAAACACTGAAAAGGTATCAGGAGTAATAAATACATACCTGAATAAAATGAGCTGAGCACACGTATGTGTAATGAGATCTTGGGTGCCATAAGTTGTTGTGGAGAAGGGTCAGACCAGACCACTGGTCTACATAGTTATGATGAAGAGTTAGGTTATGATTTGTAAAAGCTTCACTGGTAATATGAGACTGAGCGATTTGCTGCACACATTACTTGCTGGTTCTTGACAAAACCGCTTCCTTGAACACATTGCGGCACAACTTCGTTATTACACTTCCGTGTATGTTCTTACCAGCGATGCAGGGACAGCAGCACTCTTCAACACACGTCTCTGACTCTGTCCTGGGCTTGGAGAAACGTAGTCATCGTCGCTGAAGTGCGCACTGCAAACACGAAGTCTCTTTAACCTCAGCCTGTCTGGTGTTTACATTGAAGCCTAGAGCAATAAGCCAAAGTCGCCTCAGATCAACGTCTGCCACGGGAAAACGCTGAAATGAGTGCGGAGCCAAGTATCGATACTATCAACACCAAAAGTTAGTATTGGGATCGATCGATACCAGCACGTTGAGATCGATATATTTTTTTCCTGCTCTGGCAGAGTTAGCGCAGCCTCTCTGTCAGACCTAGCTCACTTCAGGGCTCAGGCGCTCGTTAACGCGCTCTGCGCCCCTCTCCTCCTCCTCACTGCCGTGCAGGAGCAGCGAGAGAGAGACTAGAGAGACTACTTACTTGTCCAGCAGGAACAGAGCCAAGGCAGCATCTGTCGGAAATCCCTCCTCATCTTTCAGCTCACGCCAGCGAGTGAAAGCCGGGCCAATGTTTATCCTGGACTGTGCTTTTATCCGAGTAGCCTCTCTTTTTCTTTTTTTTGTCTCCTCAGACAACACTTTAGGCTTCTTTCTCTGTTGTCCACCTTCTGCCATGTTTGCGGCACCTGGAGTTCTGTCCTTGTAACGAAAGGGGGAAGTGACGCTTGCCGTAAAGCAGTCCGCACATTTGTTGTTTAGTGTGCAGGGTTCCTACCATCCTCCTCGCAGTTGCTTAGTCCAAGTGAAAGCAATACTGACGCCCTCAGGCCGTGACAGAGGGGTCCTTCAACTAGTTGTAAGTCGATGTATCATCACAAAAGATATTAAAATGTTTTATTACGGTATCAAGTGTCGCTTTAAAGGTGACGTGGGCAGGATTACCTAAGCAAGATGGCGATTTGACCCATCTAAGATGGCGATTTGAAACTTCTGACATCACGCCCTTGCGCAAGTTAAGCCCCTCCCACAAGAACGTGCGCGCGAACGCGACACAATGCTTGCCGGTATCAAAACACTCAAGCACTCCAGGCTTTACAACGACGAGCAGGACAACTTTTATAACGATGTCTGATTCTGAGGTGAAACAAAAGTCCCCAGCCGCGGACTCCTCTCCCTCGTAACTGAATTCAGAGGAAATGTGTACCTCTGGCATGAGGCGACTCCACGTGCAAAGCCTAACCCCCCATAACATTCAGTTTGCGGGACATCTTGAACATGACAAGACGCGGATTTCAACATATCATCACGGAGGCTGTGCGGGGGGCATCTTAGGACATTGCTCGCCCCCATCTTACTGTCTTCATCTCTAACAGTGAATCTAAACACTTCAGTTTGTTCTATATTATAGACAGGGTCAACATAACAGAAAAACAAACCTGTCCAACAGAAATGTGGCTAGTTCTGCATCGGATTTGAAGCCATTCAGATCCAGAAGGGTCCTCCACCTCCCGAACGCAGTGCCGACATTTATTCTTGTTCTGTTTCGTGCGCGGTCCTCCTCCTTCTTGTATTCTATCTTTTGGGCTAGCGTTTTACGACCCGTGACTTCTTTCTAAAAGCTGCCGGGGGTAAACGGGGAATCGGCACCTTGCCGCTGCCCGCTGGATGACCGCTGTACGCCATTGTTCAGGTTTATGGTTCTTGTTTTTGCCCTTCTTCTTCTTCTCGCTATCCTCAGTTGACTCCGTGGTGTTTTGATGATGTTATGTCCGATGAGGCAGGTAAATATGCGAGCCTGGACTTCCACATGCGCGTTCACGAGAAGCAGAGCTTTACAACCAATTGTGATGAAGGATGAAGCGCCGCCAATCAGCATAGAGCCTGAGGGGCTCTTATGATTGGTCAAAAATACCGGGAGTGGTCGAGAATCCTTTTCAGCTCAGAACAGAGACAGATGGAAACTACTACACTCCTAAAGGATTATCAATGGATACTCTAACATTTAATCCAAAGAAAACACAGATAAATTAGCATTGACTAGCAAAATCCTGCCTACGGCAGCTTTAATTAAAAAAAAAAAAAAATCCAACATTAAAGTTTAAAAAATAAATAATTCACTGACATGGTTAAAACATGAAAGGAAGACATTGCACATCGAGGAAAAAGATCTAAGTTAAGTCTTGTCAGTGTGTGACACTCATCCTAGAGTTGCATCTGTGGTCATTATTTGGCAAAAAGGAAGAACAATTTAATTTATTTTTGCTACAATAACAACATGTGGAGTGCAGACAGGAAGAAACTAACATTCGCAGTCATCCAGTTGTAAAAGTCATGGAAGAAAGGAAGTGGGTCCTCCGTGTCTTCAGGATTGAGGTTTAGCAGCTGAGGTGAGAGGAAGAGTTTGCTAGTCGCTACATGTAGTCGGAGTGTTCAGTTCATGTTTATCGTTGACTTGTGCAGGTCCGATGTGAACTCTCCTCTGGTCGTACCGTTGGTCTAGGACCGCAGAAAAGTTCTGTGCTGCACTTTCCCTCCGCAGACATCAGCTCTGCAGCGGTGGCTGCCCCGGTCAGTGCAGGTAGCTGGTGTTGTACTGGAAAGAAGCCATCTGCACCCGGTTCCGCAGCCTCTGGACCTCCAGGTCCTGGAAGTGATCGTCTTCGTCGTTCTCAATGATGATCCTCTGCAGTTCACCGATTTCACGCTCCATCCGGGAGCGGAGCTCTCGCTGCATCTTCAACAAGGCCTGAAACAAACAAAAAAAATCTTTAAAAATGATGCATGTTTTCCTGCTGAAGCACAGCCTGTCGAAGTATTCACCTTCTCTTGAGCTTTCTTCCGAACCTGGATCTCCTGTCGCTCTTGTGCAAGTTTCTCAGCCAACAGTGAGAACTGAGAAAACAAAAACAAACAGGTCACCTGTAACTAACGGCTCGTCTAGGAATGATCATGTAAAGCATGACTTCCTGCCTCAGACACAAGGGGGCGCTGTGTGTCCTGTCTTACTTGGTCTCTGTAGTAGTTCTCCATGGACTGGATCTGATCCTGGTGCCGGCGCTGGTGCTCCTGCCGTTGCTCCTTGGCGTTGGCCCTCTGCTGCCTCAGACGCAGCTTCTGCACCTCCAAACCCTCCTCGAACAGCTGCCTGAACATCTGCACACACACACACACACACACACACAGCAGGTCACTGTGCCGCTACTCCCCAGTCTTAAAGACCTCTGCAGATATTTATTCCACGGTCTCTTCTCCAAAAGGAGAGCGAGACGACTGTTGTGTGTGGGCCGCCCACCCTCTCCTCCTTGGTGCGGGCCTTCATGAGGCGGGCCCGGTGCTGGACGTGGTAGTCGCTGTGGTACTTCCTGGCTCGGGCGATCTGCTGCCTCTGCTCTCTGAGTCTGTTCTGCGTCGACTTCTGCTGCTGGACCCGCTCCTTGATGTCCCTCTGGACAGAAACGGATCAGTTGGCGAGTGGCCGGCCATGGTGTGTGTGCGTGTGTGTGTTTGTATGTCGATGCTCACCAGCCGCCTGCCGTGCTCCTGGTCTTTACGGACGAGTTCTACCAGCAGGTCATGTTTCCTCTGCGCTTCCTCCACCTGCCAGACAAGCGGCGGTTTTTCGATTAAACCACGAATGTGCTCAACCAGACGAAACGCTGCAGGTCAGACTTCAGACTCGCCTCGCTGGACAGTTTGCTGCGGCGCGGGTTGTGAGAGGACGACAGGGAATGGAGTCGCTCCACCTGCTGCATCTGCTGGTCCCACATGCGTCCCAGGGCCCGAGGCGAGATGTGGAGGTGCGGCAGCTCCTCCCGGAGCAAAGGGAGGAGCTGGTTCTCCTTAATTTTCACTGCAAAAATCAAAGAGGTGAAAAAACTATTGTTACACAAAAATTGCTGTTCCATGAAGTTTCATCACACCACCATTGATCAGGGAAAATGTATGATTAAATTCCAAAAACAGTGTCGAAAATGTTGCCAAATGGACTTTATTGCAGCAATGCTAACACTGCAGCTCTACACACAGGCCCGTGAGTCAGTGCAGATGAATGAATGAGAGCCGTGGCAAATGAGGAACAACCTTCCAGTCATCATCATCAATATAAAAGTCTTAGCTTACACGGCGGAGCTTTCCTGGGGGCCTCCAGTCGCCGATGCGACTTATGTGCAGCTTTTGTTTTAGCTGGGGATCGTCTGGAAACATGAGACACGTCCCTCAGAATGGCCTCTCGGTACTCTCGCTCCTGCACATAGAGCCAGTGGACATTCATCAACAGCTAGGAGCAAACAGAGGATGTATTGTTCAGGTTCATGTCGCTGTGTGTTTAAGAGTTTGATGGATCGCCACGGCGTACAAAGCAAACCTTTGAAGCTGCGCTGCTATTTATAGGTCAGGGAGAAATATTGTGCTGGAGTTTCCAGTAGAGCTAAAGGCGCAGTTCGTAACTCTGAAGCGAAAATGATGGAAACTCTTAAAACTACCTTGTAATTTGAACACATTAAAATGCTTTTCTGATGATTTCAGCAGCATAAAGTGTCAGCCGGTGAATTAAATGTGAATATTTCCAGGATTTATTCTCTGTGCCAAACCCGAGGGAAACTTTAACAGTTGGTGGCATCGTATTTTAAAAGTAGGTTATATTGTTGTTCTGGCCAGGGGGCTTCGTGTGGCTCCTGATCGAGGTTCTAATAACATATTGGTGATCAATGCACGAGAATGACTTTTCATAATTAACATGAAAAATAATGACATTTGTGAGGGTAGTTTGCTTTCTGCCCTCACCTCTCAGGCTTAATCTCAAGCTCCATCTTAAAACATTAATAAAAATGTAGCTCTGAATCCAGAATTCGAGCTGGTAAACAGTGTTTTGAAAGAGCGCATGACGCTCACAAGGAGGTCTGACGCAGCCGAGCTTCTTTTTTAGATTTCCTGGATGAGATGAATAATTTGATAAATAGAAAAGAGCCACATTGATTGGGAGCTTCACAGTTTATCTGCCATTTTCAGTTCTGTCAGGACTGTGTTTGCTCAAAACTTTAAGTCAGTGTTTGTTTGCATGTTATATTTGAGAATCCATGTTCATTTTTTTCCAATCCCAATGTAAGCAGCTCTCAACACGGCCTTACACTTTTAAGAATGCAGACATTTTTTTAAAGAGAGTCATTGATTTTCTGAAGTGAGACGTATTCCTGCCTTGCAGTCGGGACGGCGCTCACACTATACGCAGCGAGACGCGACAGACTTACAGCTTCCTGAGCTTTGACCCGCGCCGCATGCAGTGCAGCTCTTTCTCTGTCTTCCAGTCTTTTCAGCTCCTCCTCTAACGCTTCATTCTTCAAATCCTAAGACGTGGGAGAAAATAGCAATAGGCAACAAACTAAGCTTCACACCAACAAAACTGCGAAGCTTTTATTAATTGAGATTACTTAAAGACAACCGAGCAGGCATGCAGGACATGTCCTTACGACTGTCCAGGTAAAATGAAGCAATAAAACTATAAATGTCTTCTAAATTTCAGAGTTTAGAGGACAGAATTCTTCTGCTTTAGCCTTCTTTTGAAACTTGTTATTCCACAGACAGTTGAGGGAATAATGAACTATTTGGTTTGAGTTTTTTTCTGAATTCCATCAGAGATCATCTCTATCGTCATTTACAGTTCCTCAGTTCTATGAAACGTGAAATACTTGTATCTTCCTGGTAACACTGCCAGGACTGAAGGGGTGTGAAGTGAAAAAACAATCCTCAGTGTCAGTGTAAATACCTTGGGATGGTTTCTGTGAGACCGCCTGTGTCGGGGCTCTCCTCGCCCTGAGCGACGAGAGGGGGAGACGACCGTCTGTCTCCTGTCATCTGGACCCGAGGCCTCTGCTCCCACGTCCTCGCTCTGTTGTTGGGGCGAGGCGTGGACTCGTGGAGGGGAGGGAGATAAGGAGCGCGTGCAGTGGGAGGATTCAGGATCGGCTCCTGAAACTGTCAGATTGTAACACATTTCTTCAATCTGCCTTGGATTTGACATGCCTGCAACTTCCCTTCCCCCATTCTCATCATGAGATGACTTGGTTCATGGCTGTGGTCAGGGATGAAGCGTACCTGTGTGCTGTCTGCGGCGCTCCATGACGCTGTCGCTGTGGTGGGAATGCTGATCTTCTTCTTTGACCTCACTTGACTCTCCGCTTTCACTCAGAACCCGTTTAAGCATCTACAGGAATTGTACCCAGACAGCAGCAGAGGTTAAAGGGACACTGAACAGACCGAAACGACAACAAAACCAAGACGGCTTGAAGATGGTGGAAAAGGTGAAACTAAAACTAACTGAGTTTTGCCTTTTAAACCAACATTATCTAACAGATGACGGATTTTTCTTCAGATCCTAATACTTTGACAGAATGGAATTAAAATGTGGGGCCGTCTGTAAGGAGCGTGCAGGTTCTTCCTGAACGTGCCTGGGTTTTCACATTCTTCTCACAGTTGGAAAACATGCATTTGAGGCCAATTAGAGACTCAAACATTGCCTGTAGATTTCAGTGTGACACTCTTCTATGTTTGAGCCTGTGAAGTACAGTAAGCTAGATCAACACACTGACAAACTGTATGTTTAAATATTGATTAAGGTAAACAAGCCCAAAACAAACAAGAATGCTCATTATCAATAAGTGCTTTGTAAAATCAGAAAACTGTTTCCTGAAATCAAGTCATTGCCTGTTGTTTCTGAATCTGGCTGCGTGTGTTTTCAAGGATCAGCAGTGTTTTTATCATGTAGGCAGCTCAAACGGACAGGGTGGTGTGTGAGAGCTCCTTTTTTATTTAATGTCAACTGGTAAAGACCCTTTTCAAAGCAACACTGATTAAAGAAAATAAAGTCAAAACCACAAATAAAACCAGTACAACTTATTTCTGAAACCAACATGTAGAGGTAACCTGTTGGGCAGTGGTGTAAACTACATCTCTTCCAAGTTACATTCATTCATCAGTTTAATGCCAAAATAAATAAAATACCAGTCAGACTTGCTTCACACGTACCTGATCAAGTTCTTCTAACCGGTGGGAGAGTTTCTCAGATATGTGGTGCAGCTCTTCCTCGGCCTGTTTGTTCCTCTGCCTGCGATAAGACAGCGGCTCCCCGGAACCATCCTCTGCTCTGCTGCGATTCAAAAACTTCCAATTAACTTAAAATGATAAATTCCCCATGATTTCATTTTCAGCCATCAAACTCATTAAATGCAAAACAAACCAAACGTGTTGAAGCGAAGCACTGCGGCGTCCTTTAGGGTTTTCATCTTACCTGGGGTGCTTCCTGTCTTTGTGCGTCATCTTGTGTCGCGGCCTTCGTGTGTAACTGAGGTCTTCGTCGTGCTCTTCCTCTTCAGTGTCTGGTGGCGAGGGGGTGGTCGGAGCCATCTCCTCCTGCAGGGTGAGGAACAGCACGTCGGGCTGCGTGCGGAATAACACCCTCCTCGGACCTCCATTAGTTGGCTGAAAACAGTGACAAATTAATTGTATTTGATTCATGCGGCTTCAGCATCCGGAGTTATTTTATTCAACATTGCAATGAGAGTAGAAATCTCATCCTGGCTTTCAGCTGTGGTGCTGACACAAACAGAGATCCAAACAAGACTCGCTGCTCTCACCTCTAATGTCTCCCCCTCCACTTCTGCCGCCGCTTGTCGCCGGCTGGATGAAGACTCTTTGCTTTCAGCTGTAAAATTCAACAAAGAAAACTCGACTTTAAAAGAGGATTTTCTTCACAGTTCCAACCAGCATAGCAAATTCACTTCTAACTCTGGACCAAAGCCTCACTGTGGACTCCCTGCTCTCATTTTCATAGTGCTAGAAGACAATTTCTTAATGGAGCAATGTCCAGAGTGGAGCTGATATGACAATGAAATCATTTGGCTTTTTTATTTTTTTACTGTCACTGTTGGAAGAGTGGTATGACTCACCAGGCGACTGGCAAACAACAGGAGAGCGGAGTCCATTGGTCACAACAGTCTCAGCTCGACAGTTATTGTTCTGTAAAGAGGAAAGATGACAGAAATGAGGAAGGAATAACTTTAGGAGGCCATCATGACCGAGAAACGTGTTTCTAATGAAATTCAAAGAAACACAAGACACTTAACAACAAGACCTCGGTGTCAGGGAATGGAGAAGTGGCTCAAAACACTTTAAACTGTCTGCACTCTACTATAAAAAGCAGGCCATAGTTTAAGCTGTGCGAGCAGCCATATAACAAACAGCAGGTCGTGCACATGTCAGGACCTGTTAGTGGGGGGGACTCTTACAGAGTGTAGTGGCGAAAACCTTCCTGACTCCAGTTGTTAAGAGGAAATAACAACTGGATGACAAATAGAGAACAGTGACAAAAAGAGAATAATCGGTTTGAAAATCATTAGAAGTTTGAAGAAGACGTTACTCATGTCGGTAGCAGACTTTTACCATGTCAGTGAAAGCACAATAATAAACTCATGAAATCTCTTAAACTTTGATACAGATAATATTGTCAAAGAAAGGCAAAAATCAAACCAAAACCCGCTTCCTGCGACAATATTGTAGTGTTAATGTCGTCAGAGTAAAAGCTTTTGTGGCAGTCTTACAAAAACAGTAGAAAGAATTTGGAGAGAGGAATACAGCAATTTATCTGTCCAGTAACATCTGGTTTCATGTCTGAACCAAAATGACCAAAGAGGGAGGGCGAAGCCAGCATTTCTGACTGTGTGCAAAACAAAAAGCTGATTATAATTACATTTTACAACAACTTTAATACTCTGTTGTTTTTCTTTTGAAGCCTGTTCGATCAAGCTGCTCTTAAAACAAGTTTATAAAAGGCACCCAGCGCGAGATTTGTACCGAATCAAACATGAATATCATTTTAACTGCTGTGTGAGCATTCAGCCGGCCCCGATGTAACATAGGTACCTCTGCAGCGGCGGGGGCGTCGTCCTCCTCGCTGCACACCTGGTCGGGTCTGGCAGCAGTGGGGAGGAGGCTGGGGGATTGTGGGCGAACGCTGGGGCCGTGGCCCTGGCTGGGGGGCTTCAGAGCGATGGCTTCAGGCTGTGAAGCTGCTGCTGCTGCTGCTGTGTCCACAGTTCCGGAGGAGGAGAATCCATCTGAGGTTTGTGGTGGAAGAACCAGTTCTAAGATCAGGAGAAAGAGAACAGAGAGTCACTACAGCTCAATGACAGAATAGAAAAAAAAAAACCTAATGAATAGTCTAAATAAAGGTTAAAGGCAACAAGAGGTGACAGAGAGCACATGGCTCATTCTTTTACTTCATGGAGACAGTCGAAGTCCTGTCGGCATCACTGTTCAGCATGAATGACAGTGAAGGCAACACTTCGCAGTGAAGCCACAAAACACGTTTGGTAACTTCTGCATCCTGAGAAAACTAGTTGGACAGCTTACATCAAAGCATGGCCCCAAGTTCAATCAACAGAATAATGATATTTCTGCACAAACTCCTAACACAAGCAACAGGAGAAACAAAAGGAAAATTTAACACATCTTAGAAAAGCAGCCCTGTTCGCTGGCGGGAGCACAGACAAACAGAATTTGCATGCAGTACCTTCCTGTTTGCTGATAAATGTGCGAGCAGTGACTCCCAGTTCGAGGAGTTCCTCAGCATTAGACCCTTTGTCGTCGATGTTGCAGGAATGGAGGGAGTGCTTACTGGACTGGACTGCTGACCTGAGAAACGACAAAAGGAAATTATATTCCACAAGTTTACACTGTATATCATCTAATGACTGAATGAGTGTTAAAGTTGTTTTAAAACATCTTTCCCTTTCTATTCCGTTTTGCTCTGAGCAGAAAGCTGCTGTAGATACTTGCATTATTTTTTTATGTCCGTTTCATAACTTTTATGTAAATGAGCTTCAATTGAGTGCAGACAGAGGAGCTTTGACTTCTCTACTGTCAAGTGTCTCAAAAAATAAATATTAACACTTTAACCGTGACAATGGTATTTATATCTAAACAACCTTGCAGTATTATGGATGATATCAACCTTTTGGTATTTACAAGGCAGTCTGGTATGCTGTTGTGTCAACAGGACGTACAACAGGATCTGATACAGTCACAAGTGACGAAGCCTGACTCAGCATTGTTCTGTTTCAAACAGAAGAGCTTTTGATTACAGACGGGATTTACACTTCTCCTGTCTCTACTTTGAGCCTGAGATACATAAGAATCGCCACTGCTTGAGCCAAATCTCTACTGCCATTTAAAAAATAAAAAGGAATTCCCTCTTTTCAATGGGTCCTCAACTTGAATTGATCAAACCAAAATGTAGTCATTCAATATTTGTACAACTAAGATACAAACAAGCTCTTGTTATCGTCACACATCTCACCTACAGTATTTTAGACAAAAAGATTTTTTTGGACTCCAGAAACGACGATCTTTCTGACCTTTTGCTCCCTGGATGACCTTTTGTCTGGCATGCCTTCCTCAGAGGCGTTTCCGTGTTACACACAGGAAACTGTGAATTTTCTGCTTGTATAAGCACAAGCAGTGGTGTGTTGCAAGCAACAGTAAAAGCTATAAGAGTTAAAACAGTACAGTGTGTTGTCCGTACTGCCCAACCCTTTACACATTTATGTGAAAATTGTTTCAAACTTCAAGAGTTTTTGAATATTTCTACACTTTAAGGTTAAACAAGGATTTTGAAAAACCACAAAGGCAGTGAAAGATCAGTCTTCCAGACCCACTCCAGGTAAGACCTGAAGCCAGTCTTGTGAGCGCAGTGTGATCCTGTTTCTCAGTGTTTTTGGTGTGGGTTCAGGAGAAGCTCTTACTCTGCGCTGGATGACACGGAGGCCCCATCCTGCCTCGCCTCCTCCAGCTCGGGGACATCACAGCTTGCTCGCTCTTTGGGTTCACCAAATACCTCCCCGTTGACTCTGCTGGTGAGCTCCACTAGAAAACAAGCATTTGACAAAAAGCCGAAATGTGAGAAAAGCCCAAGACACAAAGCAGCGGCAGAAACTTTCACACACAATGCCCTTTGTGAGGAGAACAAATGCATACGAGTCCTCAAAGGAAACTCAACTGGACTGAATGTCGGAAGCACAATGCTATAAGAGGTTAGATTCACAACAAAAACTTCAATCGTTTCCTTTGCTGCATCATCGAACTTCAGGTGGCGGGGAGCCGGAGCCGATCGCGGCCGACTACAGGACACGGCAGGTAGTCTGTCACAGGGCTAATGCAAACGCTCACATTAACACACACAGACACTCTGAGAGGTACCAATCAACCACAAAGGCAGTTCTTCAGTCTGCAGCAGAAAACAAATACACAGAGAGAACATGCAAAATACACACAGTAAAATCCCAAGTTCAGATTTAAAGCTGGACAAAGCTTCTTGCTCCCTACGAGGCAAGAAGACCAAACCACTGCAACACCCTGCAGCCCATTAAAGGTCAGACTAACGCTTATTTTAGCACAAAAGCATATAGAAAGAAGTGACAACTAAAACGGGATTGGAGCATCACAGAACAACCAAAACAATCATGCATAGAGAACAAAAGCCAGGTATCAGATGGATATAAAATAATGGTTTTACACAATTCAGGGTGATATCCTCACGAATGACTTTGTGAAAAGATGCAAAGTTGTTTTTAAAAATGTCTACCTACCACCATCCAGAGCTTCCTCATTCATCTCCTCGTTGAGATACTCCAGGAGGCCGTCAAAGATCTCCACCAGGTTCTTGATGGACTCTCTGTCCCCTCTGACAACATTTTCTCCTGGGTACACAGACAGTCATCTTCATGTCATTTACGTTTATGCTCAACATATCAGGAAGAAAAAAGCTGTGCCATTTACTGAGCAAACATGAGAGACTCATTTGGGACAACATCAATAATTTGAAGTTGATCCAAGTAAAAGTCACTGCAAATATGTACAAGTAAATTACGGTTATTATTCCACAAACACAAATATTCAACAGTAGTTTATTACCTCTTAATGCTTTCTCAGTGATATTTTATCCAATTTCTGAAGATGGAAATAATTTGTGCAGAAAAGTACACTTACCCAAATTCATATTTCCACGAAATTTATGTATGCAACAATGACGATAGATTTAGACTCAATGTAATTACAAATACACATGTATTTCCTGTACCTGTAATGTGTGAGAGGCTGATTTGAAGGTAGTCTAAAGACAGCGAATCGATCACAGACTGGACATTGTGCACGTCATCCTCTTGACTGCGTGGTTCTGCAATATAATCTGCAACAAACAGAGAGGTGCATAAACAAACTTTCTGAAACATGCATTCACCAACATACTGCCTTAAACACAATGGTGCAACAGTGGAACGCTTTCCTGTAGCCTGCAAAGAGGAAACAGCTGAGCAACATTAACATTAACATATTGGCATGTTTGGTCAGGACAGACATTCCCGACATACTAAGCACTTTCAGGAGACCTGTTCTTAACTTAAACCTGCTTAGTGCCAGTGACCTTAATGAAAGAAGTTATTATTACTTTCAACAATTACCAGACAGACTATACAAAAACCGATTCAGCTGCTTCTCTGTTTATGAATACTGAATGAAAGAAAAACTTGAACCACATAAAGGGAACTGTAATTACTGGCTATGTGCTGGCGTTGACAAACAGCAGATCCATCAGTTGTTCTTACCTGGAACTTCTTCTCCCAAGATGTTCTCGTACAAAGCGATGAAAGCTTCTGCATTGCAGTCGGTCAGTTTCCTTAGCTTTAAGCTTATGTGACACTTGCTGAGTAGGTCATTTGCCACATCAACCCAATCTGCAGAAAAACAGAGGAGGGTAAATGATTTGCATGTTCTCACTGCGTGTGGAAGGTTTCATACAGGTACTCCAATTTCTCCCCACAGTTAAAAAAAAAAACACCTGTTGGAGATGAACTGGTGCCTCTAAATTGCCTATAGGTGTAAAAGTGAGTACATGGCCATACTGTCCAGTGATGGAGTGGTGACCTGTTCAAGGTGTATTATCCTTAATGTGCGCATATAATATTGACAAATACATAAAATCCATATATACAATCTATAAATACAGCATAAACTGCAATTTTGGTTTATGTCAAATCAGTCACATAACCCCTGCTCTCCATAACCTCCACTGGCTCTCAATCTAACAGCAAATTAATTTCTAATATTTATTTTGACATTGAAGGTTTTCCAAAACATCACTAAACACCTCCTCATCTACAGGCCCAGCTGCATTCTCAGATGGCCTGCGGTCCAGAGATTTCAGCCGCTCACGTCCCTCCATCTCTGGAAGTCACTCCCACTCTGTAGCCCAAACATTAAATCCCTGTTCATTTTTCGATCTCATGTTAAAACTTATCATTTCAAACAAGCATTATGTTAAACAATGTCAGGCTGCTGCAAATCCAAGAATATTCATATTATTACAATGTTTTTATTTACATATTACCGATTTCAACATGATGATGGTACACAGTGGTGTCTAGTGTCCCGAAAGGTGCGGATAAATAAACTGCGTTAATATCCCGATTACTATGATATTACAATTTCAAAGCTTAGTTATCTTAACTCTAAATTTCAAACATATTGGGAATCCAGACAGATTCTCTTTGGTGGGGGGGGGGGGGGGGGGGGGGGGTCGTGGGGGATTGGCTGTAGGGTGAGATGTTAGTTTCCCTACTTATTTTCTATTCAGGCGTGGGCACAAAGGACAATTTTCCATCACGTCCCGTGACTCGCATTTATGTTTGTTTATTACGTGTGTAAAGTCTTAGTAAAGGGAAAGTCTGTTTACAGCAAGCTATTGAACTGACTGACTTATTTCTTAGGTTAATGTATGATGGAAAGGATCAATGTTGTCCTTGTTTCCTGTGTGTCATTTATAAAGTCGATTCAGAGTTTTCCTCTCCTCTCCTCTGGGCCATGACAGCCCGGCAAACTGAGGCTCCAGAGCGGGACTCGGCTCTTCCTGTCACTGAACACTGTAGCTACAGTCTCACATTACCGGGCGAGAGTTGCTCATTTATTGGGTTTTTAGCTCATAGAATTGAAGCATTCGTGCTACGAGACAGCAAAAAGTAAACTCCAGTGTAAGAAGCCCCCTGCCCTCCTCCCCCCGCCGCATCTGACTCACCTTTACCGGTGTTTATCGCAACTTCCACGTTTCTTCTAAACCAGCTAGCTCACGTTGCCAGCGTTTGCTAACATTACTTCTGGACATTGAAAGGACTCCCCATCCTCTGAATTTCAGGTTATCTCTAAAACATTGTCACTCGGACGCTCCGGCAGTAACCCCGGCAGGCGGCTAGCGTTAGCCGTGAGTTAGCGTTACGTGTCGTTAGCCGTCCCCGGCCGCCTCACCTCTTTCTCCCTCCTGGGTTCCCATGTAACGGCTGGAGCTCCAACTCCCCGGTGTGCCCACAGAATATTTCCCGTGTAGAGTGTCCCTGTCCCGGTCTGAACGGCTGAGTCGGTGTTGTTGTGGTTTTCTTTCGGTCTCAGACTGTTGAGGAACTCGGGTCTTTCGTTTAAAACTGAAGTCTGCTCTGATTGGACGGTTCCTCACTCTGTGTCTCCGGAAGTGAGTTTCTATTGGTGCACAGCGGCCTCTCGTGGAAGAACACGTTAAAAGCACAGAATAAAATAAAAATAAATATTAAAATAAAATTTAAAAAAGCAAAAATATTGAAATAGAAATAATGAAATATATATAAAGTAAAATCGAATATATCAAATTGAACAAAAATAAATAGAAAAATAAGATTTCAAAAGTCCTGCATCACAGCTAATTAGAATCAAACAAATCAACCTACAAAAGTAACGGCATTAACTAATTCTACTTAACAATTCAATCTTTATTTCACTGTCATATGTCTCCAAGAAGAGATGATAATAAGGTGTTCCAGTTTTCTCATTGACCAAGTGTTTTAAATTTAAAGGCACTTAGAGCTGTTCATTTAAAATGCTCTAAGTAAGAAAGGTATTTAATAATTTATCTCCTTGCAATCATTGCATTTGATGAACCTTTGTTGAATGCTCAGAGTACTGCGACGCTGCAATGCCGTGCCTTGACAGCTGCTGAGGGTCAAGGAGCTTACTCAGGGACTGACCATGCTGACCTGTCAGGAGTGGGATCCGGCAATCCCTGCAATCTTCTGATCCTAAACCCACTTCTCTAACCTTCTGGCCACCACAGCCCTGGCATTTCAAAAGTCAATGTAAAAAAGGAAGAAAAAAAAAAAGTCAAAATGCCTTGGCTCTCAGTGTCATCAGATTGTACTCTATGAAACAAGAGTTGGACTTTGACTTTACCAGACCAGGTTGCCTTCATTTAGGTTGCCTCTGTGTGAAAGAAAAAATTGACCCAAATCCAATTTTGTTATGCACTGTAAAAGCTGATTCTGGGGGGGGAGGGGCATGTAGTCCATGTGGATGCTAATGAATTTGAATGTCTTCACACCAAACAACGAAGTTACTTTTTTAATCCCAAACTGGGAAATTCCGGTGCTGCAATAGCATCAGTAAAAACAAACAAACCAAAAACCAAAAAATAATGAATAAATAAATACTAAATATATAATTTAAACAGAAAATCATATACAACGAAGACTATTCTTAGCCTGAAACATCTCCCCATTGAGGAAGTTCATTTCAACCACTTGTCACCACAATGGACGGAACAACGACCACATCACTGCAAACGTTGCATGGATCTGCCTGTCAGTCTCATGTTCCATCCTTCCCCCACTCTTGAACAAAACCCCCAAGACTTTAGACACTGTTAGTCTGAAAGTACAACCTTTATTTGTTTATTCATGCATTTTTATCTTAATTGTAGTTAAACAAATCACACTATTTTTCTCAGAAAGTGACGTTTCTGATTCAAGTCTACAGGTTGATTCCTGCTATTGCCCACTGCAATTAAAAAAAAGTTTGATTATTCAAAGTGTTTCATATTGCAAGAATTTGTTTCATTTTGCAAGAATTCGTTTCATTTTGCAAATCAAATCAAATCAAATCAAATCAAATCAAATCAAATCAAATCAAATTAAAATCAAATCAAATCAAACTTGATTTGTAAAGTACTTTTCATATTTGTAAAAACAATGCAAAGTGCTGAACAGTAAAAACAATCATAAAACAAAAAAGAATAAAAACCGCACCATCAATCAGCATACACCACACACACACACACACACACACACACACACACACACACACACACACACACACACACTCCCATTATGTTGCACACAACAGAGGAGACATGGCATGGCAATGAGCATCATGGGAAACCACCACCAGCCCACACCAGGAGAAGTCAAAGGTCATTAATACTGGGGCTCCAGTGCCTGACTCCCAACCCCGTCAGACCAAGGGGAACCCGCAAACCGAAGTGTGGAGACCCCCAGGCCAGCCAGGACCAGAGGACCCGGGCACAGTAACCCCAGCAGAGGACCAGAACCAACTCCTGGTGTGAAGGACCCCCTTTAGGAAACACTGGAATTAAACAGCTAAAAAGAAAATATTATACGAAATTGATATAGAATAATAAGATAAGATTACAAAATAAAAAAGTAAAAAAAGTTAAAAGTACATAATAAAATAGAATACAATTACATAAATAATGATGGAAATAAGAGGACTATAAAAGGTCAGTTAAAAGCCTGATTAAAAAGGTGTGTTTTCAACCTCCCTTTAAAAATATCAAAGGTCTCTGCAGTCCTGAGGTTCCCTGGCCTGTTCTACAGGCGGGGGCCGTAATGGCTAAAAGCCGCCTCTCCATGGGTCTTGGTTCTAGCTTTTGGAACACACAATCAGCCACTGCCAGAGGACCTCAGGGCCCGCAAGGGTTGATAGGGTAAAAACAAATCAGTTAAATAAGAAGGTGCAAGGCCGTTAAGACATTTAAAAACTAATAAGAGAACTTTAAAATCGATCCTGAAGCGGACAGGGAGCCAATGCAGCGGCTGTAAAACTGGTGTAATGTGGGCCTGCACCCCGATCCTCGTCAGCACGCGTGCGGCTGAGTTTTGTGATAATGCAATGAAACTTTCCAATATTAAACCACAGCCAGTAGGTTATAGAGCCATTTTCTTCTCACAGATCCAGAAATTGGAATTGCTACATTTTTCATCATTCCAGCCGTGGTCATGGCCGCAGCCACGTATTTCTCCACATTCTTCTCCACTGTCTTTGTGATTATTAGGTTCCCCAGCGCACCACAAGCTACAGAAAGACAAAGAGAAAAAAAGAGCAAGATGAGTAGAAACTGAATAGTGACTATCAAAAAGAAGAAAGACAGTACATGATCAAAACTTGTTCTCATGTTAATTTTCAGTGTGGTCACAGATTGTTTTAATTTGCATGAATAGTGATATGAGAACCTTTGAGTCAGGCGAGTCCCATCTACCCATTTCCAAATCCCGTCTCTCTTGGACAGCCCGATCCACATCAGGTTTTTCACCCATCTTTGAATGAATTCCTAGAAATTCAATGAAGAAAAATAAGTCACCAATCAAATGTGAGATGTCAGTGTATCAACTTTTACTCTCTTATAGATACTATTATAGAGATTACTTCTATGTATAGTTTGTATACACACCTGCTCTTCTTTGCTGTTGATAATCACCAGATCTGCTTCTCTTTGTAAACAGTCATTCCTACTATCATGCCAGGTTTTCTTGATTGGAGAAATATAGTAGAAACTATGGCTGAAATACAGCCATCCATTATTGGACCTGTGAGCTTTGATGAAAAAAGTGAGTAGAGCTTCATACAGCACTGAATACAACCCTTTGCAATGTCACAGACATGTTAAAATAAATAAAGCATTAGATGTTCAACCACAGCATATTGAAAGTCAAGGATAATGTAGCAGGAAACATAAAAAAAAACTCAGATCACAAGAACAAAATATAACTCAGTAATATTAGGGTACTGGAGACGAGGATTCGACCGATAGTCGACCTTGTGGTATCTTGTGGTATCTTGTGGGGTTTGCTTTGGGAATGTGGAGTCCAGGGCCCTTTGTTAAGGGCCGTCCCGTCTCTGTAGGATTGCCGGCAGTAAGTCAGACCTGTTCCTGGTGCATGTTGGACTCTAGCAGGGCTGGCCTTTGTCACTGGTTCTGTTCATAATCTTTAAGGACAGAATATCTAGGTGCAGCCAGGGGCCGGAGGAGGTCCGGTTTGGGGACCACAGGATTTCATCTCTGCTTTTTTCAGATGATGTTGTCCTGTTGGCTTCATCGAACCTGAACCTGCAGCATGCACTGGGGCAGTTTGCAGCCGAGTATGAAGGATATAAATTAGCACCTCCAAATCCGAGGCCATGGTTCTCAACCGGAAGAAGGTGGCTTGCCCCCTCCAGATCGGGGGAGAGACTCTGGCTCAAGTGGAGGAGTTTAAGTATCTTGCGGTCTAGTTCACGAGTGGGAGACGGATGGAGCATGAGATTGTTGTGAGATTATTGTTATCAAATTTTTTGAAAAAATTATTGACATATCATGCCCATATCATGCACCCCGAGACACAAATATTTAAAATGTGACACAGATTGTAAGATTGTATTTAAACTTCCTCTCCTTTTTTTTTTTTTTAAAGCTCAATGAAGTATTGTACACTTGAACATGTTGGGTGTTATGTTATCCCAGGAACATGTGAACAGGAGAGGATAGGCCTCAAACAGCTCCCACTGAGCCTCATTTTTTCTCTGTCATGTGTGAAATCCACACTGGGCACTTACCAAAGTCATTTAAGGTCCTCTTCAGCTCATCTCTCTCACTTTTCAGGACATTCTGGTGGGATTCTGTCACAATGTTCACATCAATAAAATACACACTGATAAATGAATAATTCATTTAGATATCATTTATTTCTGTATTTCATTTTCATCTGACATTTCTTTCTTTATTTCTTTCTATCTTTCTTTCTTTATTCACTGTCACGCTGCAAAGCATTCAGATTGGGCAGGAGGTGGCCATGACCTAGTGACTTCAACTGGAAATGAACAAAGCATGTTGCTGGTGATTTGTCTCTTTCTTTCCTGGTTAACTTTGTTGCTACAGCTTTGAAAGTATCTGCATTGCTATGTGCATGGCCATTCATTCTTTTCATAATATCCATGTCTTCTGAGGCTCCTATTAAATAAATCATCTCTGTCCCAGCTGAACTGCGAGCTGCTATTTTGGAATACTGCATCATCGCAACGGACTAACTTGTGCAAATGACGGGAGTAAAGTCAAGCTTAATTTACTTAAAATTCCACTCCCGAAGGAGAATAAACTTGCTGGTCTATCCAGATTTAAACGTTTCCAAACAAAGTTTACAGGGGTTTGCATGGTCATTTTGAGGAATTAACCTTTATGTGGATTTAAACATGAATAAAAGGTCCCATGTAAACGCACTGACTGTGGAACAGTCTGCCGGCAGCTGCGCCTGACTCCTGTGGCTGCAGACAGCCGGGGACTGGGAGAGGTGGGGTTCTGCCGTCCGCCCCTCACCCCAGCCTTCTGCCGCCGCGGGGAGTCATGTTGTGACTGGGTCATTGTTCAATTGTGACCATGCAGAAATAAAATCTAATTTGTTTCGCATTTCACATTTAATGACTTGCTATATAAATAAAATTGGATTTAATTTAACTGAATTTCACCGATTTCAACATTGTTTTTATGTGTGTTTTAGTTTTACTTTGCATCTGTCTGACAACGTGTCCTCATTATCATACTTACTGAGGTCATCCAGCTTCCTCTTCAGCTCATCTCTCTCTTCAGTCAGGTTTGTGGTCATGTCTTCACTGTTTGAAATACAATTTGTGTGATCTAAAATCAGAAGTTTATTTATGTTAGTGACGTGAGTTCAGTGATCAGAACAATCAGTCTGTTGAATTATTTCAGTATGCACAGTCACATACGAATCATTCAGGATATGGTTGAGCTGAAGAAGTAATTAAGTTATTGGTGAATTATTTTCATCAGCAAACTCAGAAACCTTTTCAACAGATTGGAGATTATAGTGTGATTTTGCAGTTATGTATAATATCAGATTACTGTGATATAAATTTTTATCCAAAATATGCAGCAGTTCATTAATGTGAATTTTGGTAGAAACATGTTCAGACCAACAGAAGTGTTTGGCGCAATGTACACAGTCTGTTAAAAAAAAAGTTTCTGTCTGGAAACTGATATGGTGACCTCTTCTGTTTGCTGTGTCAGAAGTGACATGTAAAAAAAAAAAAAACTCACTGAGAGGAGGTCTCAAGGAAATGTTAAGAGCAATTTGAAGGATGCAGAGGAGACCAAATGACACAGCAACACACCTGTACAGCTTCAGACCTGTACATGCACACACACAATTCAGAACAATATATACATCAAACAACATATATATATATTGCATCCCATATTACTGGAAAAATACACAACTATTATATGCACCATAGTATGCCCCTTGTCAACTAGATGGTAGTCGAAAGCAGGTATCAAAGCAATCAGTGAGAAAGACATTGTGAAAAATTACATTTGTTTATTAAAAAAAGACAAACTGAAACTGGCGTCTTGAAAAAACACTCAAATATTCAGTATATTATTTAAACACTACAAAATAAAACATAGACGTTATTTGCACTGCGTGCACCTCTACAACATCAAGGACTTATTTCAAGGTTTGTGATTGAAAGCAGATTGTCATACAAAATATCACAAGTGAAAAAAGACATGAGCACATCCTGCAAAATTACACCTGGAATGTAATAAATGAAAGCATCAATTAAAACCCCCCCAACATTTTCATCACTTTGATTAAAACTGAGATTTTGAAAGAAACAATACTCAGCACATTACTTAAACACTGCAATACTCTTTCATGGGTTCAATAAAGAGAAGTTTAAGGTTGAGTTGATGTTGGTGTTTGTCTCTCACCTGGTGCTGCAGATGTGTCTCTGTTGTCTTTATTGGAGATGTTTTCCATCAAGACTTCAGGTTCATTTTCAAGAACGACCATCTCCATGTTACCGAGGCTGAGAGTGAGGAGGCTGCTGCTGAGGGTTTTCTGTACATGGTGCTGAACGTTGAGGTAAATCTTTATATTTCCTTCCTCTTAAAGTACTTCCTCGTGTTAATTAAACATCAAAGATGCAACTCAAATGTGAGAGAACATAAAAATGCAGCAGGTCGCATAACATGTTTGGCAGCAAATGTGGTTTTGCATTTTGACCACAGCCCGTTTAGCTTCCTTCCTAAAAATGTTGCTAATAAGAGACTGAGACAGAAGAGAGTGAACACACGAAATTACATTTAACACAATTGAAGTCAAGTGAAGTTAAATTATGTCTTACCCTGGAATAATTTGCTTTTGCTGGTATACAAATTAACCAGTATGTAAACAGTCTTTTAACACGTGATGAGGTTGTTGCAGGTGGTTTGAACTGATGTGGATGTTCAAAAAACTATTTTAAAAAGTTTGAGAGGATGAGATATGATTGTCACTTTGTCTGACAGACTTGTTTGACAGAAGAATGTGAGTCTCAGAACTGAAGGCTGCACTCTTTTTAAAGAAGTCATGTTTTATTCTTTGACTTACAGATGCAGGAAGCTTTAAACATTAACAAAACAATTTCTCAGTTTTTGCGCAAAATGTTCTGTTGACTTCCTTGTTTGGGATAAAGATGCCACAAACATTGTCCTGTGTACAGCACAATGAAGCAGCAGTTTACAGCAAGCAAAACTACTGTGAATGTGTCTTATCTCCCAGTTTACAACAAATACAATACTTAATTATGTCAAAGCGATTAAATAAAATGTCTGAAACCAGTCATAAAATGCATTGATATAAGAAGACAAAGGAAACACAAAGCACAGCTAAGTGTCTTATTCAGGAGTCTGAAAGCCAGTGGAAAGAGGCTGTTGACCAGGCTTGTCGTCTTTTCTTTCACACTCCTGTACAATCCTGACCAGGGCAGAATGAAAACAGTACAGAGCAGATGATGCTGATGAACTGAGGCAGATTGAAACAGGAGAAGTCAAACCCGTCACAGCACTGAGAGACAGACAGGTATACCCTGGACAGGCCCTCAGTCCATCCAACCACTGTGGACAGTTTATAATCCTTCTGCAGTGTGTTAAAATTTGCACGTGAAGTTAAAAAAAAAAAAAAACCCTCAACAGGATCAAGTAGGGCAGAAGACAGAAGTATGAAAACGTTTTGCAAAACTTGGTACAAAACGAAGGGACAATTTGACTGTTAGGACTGCTACTGTATCGCCTGTGTGCCATGTGGGGGATGGGCATGGTGGAAACAGTCCAGCATCAGATGAAATGTAAAACTCTACACATGGATAAATAATCACAGTTGACAAGATTAAAAAAAAAGCGCAATGATGATTAAATGATTTAAATTCCATGACAGACAGCATCCAGCAGAGGTGATCATCAGTTGAAACAGGTTTACAGAAACATGAGTCTCAAACAGTCTCTGCAGTCTGCTGGCTTCTGCTTGATGACTTTTGACTTCTTACACTGAGTGTGGGACCTCCAGCAGTTGTTGAGAGGAGATGATCATTTTTACGCTTTTGCTGAGAACGATTCTGGCATTTAGCTTTAGCTGTCAATTTATCCTGCAACTCCCGTTTCTCTTGAACCAGTTTGGAGTAAATAGTCTTGAACTGCTCTTCCTGTTCAGCGAGACTGGCCTGTAGCTGCTGTGTCTTGTTGATGAGAGTGGAGTAATTGTGCTTCAACTTTTCTCTTTCTTCAGTCAAGTTGTTGTATTTGTAGCGCAGCTGAGCCATCTCCAGCCTCCACTCAGACTGCCTCTCGATAACTGTGTTGAAACAAATATAGATACTTTCAGCCACTCTTGTCTCTGTGGGGCTACATGTGCAGGTTGACTAAGTACTCACACAGATAGGTAAGACCAATGAGTCCGGCGAGGAGGAGAAAACAAAGCAGAGCTGCAGCCGCTTTGCAGAAACACTTGGAGTCTTCAGAAGTTAAAAAAGTATACTTATTTGTTAAAATCAAAACAAATCAGTTCAAATCAAATCATAGTGGCACTGCGTCAGTGCCTCTCATTACACATCCCATTACAGTGAGCTGAACTTTCAATGTTTGTTCATTACCTGAGCGCTTGGGTCCACGTTGGGTTCTCTGTGCTTCCCTCTTGTGAATCAACACATTTTCATAGATTTCTGAATCATTTACCTCCGTTCTCCTCTTGCTGTAATTTACTGCAGGTTTGTTAATATTCATATAAATTTGAGACGCATAAGTATCCATAACAGATAACTGCAGTGATGTTTAAATTTGCTATCAAGGAGCAGGAAGGCAATTCAGTTAGCAGAGCACACTTCTGAAAGTGCAAACTAACACCTTCTGTGAGATATATATATTTTTTTAGGTTTGTGAGTCAGTCCAACAGGAAACTGAGGGTGCATCAATCCTATTTTAAAACAGGTTACAAAGAGTAAATGCCAAACTTGAAGCATATTGCCAGTATGTTGGAAGCTCTTTTGAATGTTCACATTTGATAGATCATTGGATTGTGCCCTTGAGCATAACCTAATGAAAAAAAAAAAGAAACACAAAAGAGCTATAATTATTGTCATTTAAAAAAGGAGGCATTTGTGCTGTATTATTCATGAAAAAAAGTGATTGTTATTATGTTAATTTGGGCTGCATAATTAATATTCAGACTTTTAATACTTTAAAGCAGGGGTTTTCAAAGTGTGGAATAGCGAGCCTCCACCAAAGAGACCCCCTTTATCTGCTTACTCATATTGTCTGAATAGGAGGGGGGGGGGGGGGGGGGGGCGGGGGTGGGAATTGTTAAGAATTTAGCTATTCCAATTCCATTAGCAATACTGCTTATCGGTACACTGTAAAGAATTGCACTGTAAAAAAACAGTAAAATACGGGCAGCAGGGTAACCAGTATTTTACTGTTTTTTTACAATGCACCAGCTGTAATTTCTTTTAACAGTATAGTACTGTATTTTGAATTACAGTATATTACCATAGGATAACAGTGGGTGGTGTGGTAATTTTACAGCGCATCTACTGTTATTTATTTTAGCAGTATACTAATGTATTTTGGATTATAGTACTTAACAGTAGGATCACTCTGTTATGGTAATTTTACAGTAAACACAAGTTTATTCACAAAGAATATTAAATTCGCTATTTTACATTTAATTTCTATAAATCCCCACAAATTAAAAAAGTAGCTTATAACATCATACAGGGCTTTTGAAATTCTGGACTGAACAGCAACTCAATCTGGAAACATGTCCATCCATACCTCATGTTTATCACGACAGCAGGTAACATCCACAAGTCTGACTATGAACACAGAAGACATGACTTTTCTTTTATTTCACTTAAATTGTGTACCTTCTTGCGCTTGTGCTTCTACCAGCCGATCACAAATGCATCCAAAAACAACTGAAGAAAGTAGCAGGTTAAGCTAGAGGAGGAGACGGAGGAGAGCACAGAGCGAACAATGCAACGACCCCTCACTCTGATGCTGTTTTCAAGAATCAGGAACTGACAGTACAGAGCACTCACACTAACGCTGTTTCCCAGAATAATCAAAAGTGAACTGATTTAACATTGATTAAATGTTATTGCCAATCGTTCCTGAACTCTGAACTGGAATAAAAATCAGATCAGACCTTTAAGTAGCAAGTTTGAGAACCCCAGGTATAAAACACAAGAGAATATATATTCCATAACACAGTGGTGGGCCGTCAGGGCCTGCAAGGCCTTCTCTGCTGGCCTAAAAAGTATCTGAATTACAGACTGATGTAAATTATATTTTGTCCATAAATAATTAATAAATGATTCCAAACGGTATGTTCCAGTTCCATAGTTTTCCCGTGGTTGCGCTGCTTCCAGACATGTTTTTTTCATATTAAATCATTTAACCAATCAGATTTCAGGCATCATCTGTTGCTAGGGTCAATGAAATCTTCCTGAGGCCTTCACAGTCTGTTCTGATAGCCCAGTAAAGTTAAGTGAAGCGTCAAACAGACAGTTGCTTCAACCAATCAGAATTCAAGTTGGCGACTCAGCGCCTTCTAGCTAGCGTACACCAACAACAGCATATCCAGGCCTTCTTATTTACATTTACCAAGAGATACAGTAGGTGGCGGTATGCACCTAAGTTGTTGGTGGCCTACCTCAATTATTCCAAAGAAGAAGAAGAAGAAGACCTGAAGAGAAATAAAACTTAGGCCAGAAATACCACAAGGCAAGCTTGACTTTCAGGCCTGGCTTTATGGGACTGAAACGCACAGATAATCTATATGACAGAGCAGTTGAACTCTTTTTGAGGAAGGAAAGGAGGATGGATTTTGTTTACAAATAATCGGGATTTTGGTGAGTAAAATGTTCCTCTTTTCCTCAATAATATTGCTGTTTTATTAAGTTGTTGATGCTTATTGTATGCACACAGATGTAGTAGGAGACTTGTGCACTTCAGCAAAGGCATTTATTCTGGCTGCACAAGTATCTATCTGCTGTGCAACAACTCTTTATATGCATATCTGCATATGAATTTTTTTTTATAAACATAAAATTGTTATTGAGAGGTGGATTGGTTCAGGCGGATCTGTTCTGAAGGCCTTAGTGTAAAATCCACTGTCCGCCACTGCCATAACATTGCTCTACTTTATTACAAGCCCTCCGCAGACTTTGTAATACTAATAACATTTAGAAGATTCGTATTACAAAAAGAAAAGGTACTCCATTAACTATTTGGAATACACTGTACATGATAAAATCCTCAATGAACGACTTTACTAATAAGCATAAGTTCAGACAACGCATTAAAATAGCACCAAGAACAGTGAAACAGAACAGTCTAGCTTGTGAACAAGTCTTTTGCACACGTCGATGTGGACATTAACAATGAAAGTGTAGAAAGAGAAGAGAAGGAGAAAGACAGTGAACAGTGAGAGTACTTGACTGCAGCTTTTGACTGGTATCCTCCATCACTGATGACTAATGTCTGCAAAACAAACAGACTAACAAAAATTTAGCAACACAACGTCACTGGTAAAATATAAAAATGTGAAACAGACCAGTGGAAGCATGAGGGGACAGAAAAGGGCTAGAGCAATAAACTGTAAAAAGTGTGAAGAAGAGAGAACAGCCAGAGACAGAAAGGACAGAGAGTGGTTAGTTGGTCATTATAGTTTAGGGAGGGAGGTTACCTCTTACTTGGGCTAAGTTGCAGCTTGCTTTGCCAATTTTAGCAGCCTGACCAGGTGAAACAGACCTAAAGAAACAAGCTATTATTTATTATGGCAACTCTTCAATAATCATGCAGACAAACAATCCTGGACACTGGCAGTATTTTGAGATTAAAAGTAAGTTTACCTCTTTGGTTGAAGAAAGAGGTAAACATCTTGGAATGATGAAGAAGCTGTGCTGTCCAAAGTCAGGTTCAGAAATATCCTGTCACATCTTCTCACTCAAAAATAACTTGAGTCATGTGAAAAGTTTGATGAATAATGAAGTGTGGCATCAAAACAGAAACATAAGCCCACAATTATCAGTAAGATGCTGATGGATAGTGACACGACTTATGAAGGAAAATGGTGCCCATCTCTGCCGCTTGACAGAAAATACTGTTTTATACTGTTAAATTACAGTTATCTACTGTTATTGTTAACTGACTGATTTTACTGTTAATTTACATGCTGTGGATGGACATTTAACAATATTTTACATTTATTACAAAAGAACTGTAAGATACTGTTGTAAATTCACCGTAAATTTACAGAAATTTGTCACAGTGTACGATTCCTTATCAATTCTCATTGACTGAGAAATTAAACTATACAAAAGGGGTGTTTGCATTAACTCTTTAATATCTTCATCCTGAACAGAAGCAAAAAAATATCCATGTCATGAAAACTTTGCAAGCTGCAAGTGGCCCCAGTTTCATCTTTTCGTGTGAAATACAGCCAAACTCTGGAGCTTCTTCCCGACGCCAGGTTGGAAAGCTCAAAACCAAATTACACTGGCCTCACACTGGATGCCCTTGAGTGTCTGGTCCAGCTCTGCAGCTCTGTCACTCACATCTCTGTGTGTCTGCTGTCAGCTGATGGAGGTTGCCAGATCTGCCCCAAATATAATGTTAAAATCATCCAACAATAGAAAGCAATCCAAACCTCCATGTCTGTAGAAAATGCATGTTAAAACCATAAAAACCGGATTTGCATTTTTTTTTAAAAACACGTCACAAACACATAGCCATTCCATCAACCCACCTCGAGTTCAAAAGAAGCTTGATTGTGCAGAAACCCGCCCAATCTGGCAACACAGCTGCTCCAGTCATGATTTGTGCAATTTTATGTCATTTGACTTTCCTACAATGAGTAAGTACATCATTGTTCATTCTTCTAATGCATATAATGATTAGATCGCCTTGTTTGTTATATATTATACCAGAAGAATTACAAAAAACAATGTGAAGGCAAAAACATGACACAGATTTTATTTTGAAATCACTGATTTAGGAACACGCATCTACTTTACGTCTGGCACCCAACTTGTTTCTGTTTAGATTGAAGCAGCAGGGCTCCGGAGTGAGAAAAAAAAAGGTTCCTTGCTGAAAGTTTCTGGTCCGCGGCTCTGTAGCGGCGCCAGGGCGTCAGGACCGCTCTGTCAGGATCATGATTTTTATAACAGTAAGATAACTAACTATATAACATACAACATGTAAGATGTATATGTAATTTAAAAACGTTATTTGAACAAAAAAAAGGATAAAAAATTAAAGGTTATTTCAACCAAAATATTGCTTATATTGATTACTTGGTTTCTAAGACTGCCATTTGAAGAATTATGGAAATCATATGGAATTATATCTCTACATTTCAAACAAGGTAGTTTAAAAAGGTGAAAAGAGGTGCTCAACAGGGACAACTCTGGAGACACATTTATATTTTATTATTTTATATACATTTATAAACAAAACTGAATTAATGAGGTGCCGACTCCTGCTGCAAAATCTGTGACCTCACATTCTGAGGGATGCAGAGAATTATAAACATACATAGCATGGACATGTCCAATAAAATTGGCATATTTCACCTTTTCACTAAGGCAAAATACATTTTTAATTGTAAACATTTCATGCCAAAAAGTGAGTGCCATCTACTGACTAAATGGTTAGTATTCATTCATGGGTCATAACGTTAACATTTTTACTCCATTTGTATTTCATTAGAAATAGTTTGAAGACCTCACATTCACGGATAGCAGCTCTTTTAAAATGGCTGTCTAAATGGGCTTTGACTTTACTCAGTGTTGTTGGCTGGAACAAAGTGGAGCTGCAGAATGGACAGTGATCACAAGAGCTGCACCTGGTCAGTAGGCAGGGATGGCCCTTGTTGAATTGTTGTATGGATTTTCAAAATAAGAGAAATTAACACTTTTAGATCATTTTACAAGCACAACTACACATGAATTGGGCCTAATCCTAGAACCTGACAACATGCACTTTACTAGATTTATTCTGGATAATGCTGTAACATGACACAGGATGTGATGTGACAGGATGTGACAATGAGTGCTAAAAATAAATGCCTCAACAAAATAACATAATGTGATGGTGAAACGATTAACTATGAAGTAAATGTAAAGCGCAACAGGAGCACCACAGTAATGCAGCTAAATTAATGTATCTGTTTTCTCTACTGTGACACATGAAAAGACAAAAAAAAAAAAACCGAGCATAGATAAAAATATCTTGAAAGAAAATATTTATATGGTATTATATATTATTAATAGTATTCATTAGCATGAAAGGTTATCGCAGCATAATTTAATTGTCAGAGACGTTTGGACATACTTATACCATCTAATGAAGCGGTAATGAAAATGCTGGCTGGAGTTCATCGTCATCATTTGGAGCTAAAGCTACTAAAATATGGTTATGATGCAGTTAGACAAATCAGTGAACAAACTTGGTTGTACAAATGCTGTTATAACACTGGTAGTTAGACTGTAAGTTGAGCTCAAGCAAACGACTTGTTTCTTGTAGTTTAGAAAGTTAACAAAAGCTGTGCCACACAACTTAAGATGTCACAAACATCAAAGAATACAACGTTCTAAACAAACGTTACTTTGTGTTGTCACTTTAAAGTAATAAAATAATCAACAGTAATTACTCACATCTCATCGGTCATTCATCATGTCGATTAATGCTTCCACTGGCAGGTGAGCATCTACTGAGCAGGTAAAATGTCTTGATAAGAACCAATCAGTATTTTGCTTAGTAAACCGTTTATTAGAAACAGTACATGAATTTGTACTTTGCTCCTTAAACATTTTAAATTGTACAAATATTTTCAGTGATCATCCTTCACAACAGTAACTTTTTGAACTTCTGGTTTATTTGGAGTGAAATCATCCTTAAAACAGTAAATGATGTAGGATACCTGTCTTGAACTGCATGCGTATTTTAAAGCAGGTGGCAGGGGATTCTGTCCATAAAAAGAATGGTCCTCGCGATGCTGTTCGGTTCTTCAACTTGGTCTCAATTGGGACGCTAAAGCGTGGGTCTGACAGAACGGTCCTGACGGTGCGGTTGTTCAACTATAGCTCGATAGGGGGCGCTAAAGCAGGGTCCTCACGGTGCGGTCTCCGGTCGTTCAATTATGGCTCAATAGGGGGCGCAGCGCGGTCCTCGCAGTGCAGTCCTCACCTTGCAGTCCTGAAAGTGCTGCCTCCTGCTCTGCAGACACATACTATTGGGCTTTAAAGGATAACTGGCTTGTGGCGGCCAAGCGTTCACAGCAGCGTCACTTTTTGATCCTTCGATGTTGGCTCTTCCTATCATTGTGAAGCAGAATTCACTAAGCGTTGGATTGTTCACCCACGAATAGGGGACGTGAGCTGGGTTTAGACTGTCGTGAGACAGGTTAGTTTTACCCTACTGATGATGTGTTGTTGCAATTGTAATCCTCATTAGTCTGACTTATCTGTGTGAGTACTGAGCAGGATTACTACTGCAACAACACATCATCAGTAGGGTAAAACTAACCTGTCTCATGACTCATAAATACTCACAATGCCAGGACCTAACCCTAACCCTAACCCTATGCTGTATAGTGACTTACAAAGCATTGTGATCATTTATGTGTTTATAACTACTTAAAAAGTGTTATACCGGGTGCTTCAAGTAAAGTAATAAATCTCCTCTAAACAAATCAGTGTCACATATTCTCTCTGCAGACCAGAACATTTCTATACACACAGTTTAAATTAAAAAAAAAAAAAATTAAGTAATAACTCCAGTGTTCCAGTAATTGTATTCTTGATATATACCGTATTGGCCCGAATATAAGACGACTCCGATTATAACACCACCCCTATTTTTCAAAGATCATTTTGTGAAAAAACAAAAAAATGCTAAAGACAATAAGGTCACTCATAAAACAACTTCTTATTATACAATTATTCTAAACTCAAAAACTCACAACTGAGTTAACATTTCACGAGATATAAAATAAAAAAAATATTACTACAGTATTGAATAAAAAATATATTCTCTTTCTCAAAATAAGAAACAATAAGCAACAAATACGAACCTCAAGGGGTCAAAACTGCATAAATGATGTAAATAACTTTCCAGTGCCTTTAGCTGAATCATGGCTCTGGTGGTGGGCATTCCGTCTTTCCGTTTTTCAGTGACGTACTATTCACTCACCCTTCTATCAGTGTCTCTGAAGCGTCGCTCTTGGAACCACGGAAAGCTTTTCTCATAGTGTTGGCATTCTGTAGGCGTTTTTTTGTGCTCTCCAATGTCGAACGAGGCACTCTGCTACACCATATCTCTTGGAGGCTTGGCAGTCGTTTGATGACTCTGCTGCGTTGATCACCATCACTTTAAAGTTGATATCATAACTTCGCCTCTGTTGTTTGCTCAGTTGTCCAGCGTTCAGCCCCTTTGTTCCAGATGATCCTCCATTTTTCATCAGATCATTTGATCTCATTTCATCGCTCCACTCGCTCTCTGGTCAGTGATACTTTGGCTCCATCTAGCGGCGCGGATGCATATTGACCATCTACCGTAAGTCCTAGATTATAACACGACCCCACTTTTGAGGATGCAATTTCTGGAAAAAAACATCGTCTTATATTCGGGCCAATACGGTAATAAACTGTAGATCATCATTGAAAAATCTTAATGGACCAAGTTGGCTCACAGAAAACACAAAGTGCTCAAAACATAAAACAACATAAAAATTAACGCTATTTCCTCCTATCCCTGTACATAACACAGACACACAAACACACACACACACACACAAACACACACACACACACACACACACACACACACACAAACACACACACACACACACACACACACACACACACACACACACACACACACATCGCACACGCACATATCAATCCTGATAAATAACAACATATACTGAACCCCATTTTATTAAATAAAAAACATAGATATTATTTTCAGCACTGTGCAACTCTACACCATCAAGGACTTATGTCAGTGTTCATGGTCTAAAGCAGATATCAAAGTTACACGCAGTTTTAAAAGCAGTAAATGAAAAAGACAAGAGCAAATCATGCCAAACCACATTTGCAACAACAAAAAAAAATTGTTGAAAAAAAAATAGAAGCTGATTTAGTCGATGTCTGATGTTGTAATATTCTCTGGTCCCCTACCCAATTTGGTCAGTGATGAAATGTATAGCCGACTTTCATCATTCAATCGCTGGTTGTCTAAATAGAGTGAGGAAAATGGGGTTATTTTTCTAAACAACTGGTGCACCTTCTGGGGAAAGCCTGGGCTCATCCGCAGGGATGGCATCCACCCAACTTTGGATGGTGCAGCCCTCTTACCTCACAATATGGCTGATCGGCTTAGTACCCTAAATTGACAATCCAGCTATGAGCCCCGGGTGCAGAGCAGTCGTGTAGAACGCTCCTCTGTTGATCTTGTTGATCCTGTCACTAATCCTGCTCCTGGATTTTTACAAGTCAAGCATGGAGGTTTACCGAGGCAAACACAGACTGTGTCTGTCCATAGTGCTCAAAGCATTAAAAAAAGTCAATGGGTAAAGAGCTTAACACCTGTACCAGACAGAATAACTCTTCCAGTAGGAAATACATAAAATGTGGTCCACTAAACATTAGAGCAGGGCTACTCAACTTACCACTGCTCGTGGGCCACATAGAGAAACATCTCTGTTTGCGTGGGCCGCAACCTAAGTTTGCTCATTTATATGACTGAATTATGTAAAAGACATTTAAATAATGTAAGTAATATTCAATAATGAAATTTTAAATGCATTACAATAGAAAGACAACTACATTAGTCTTTTGTAAAACTAAAATAAGACTTTGTTGAAAATACATTACACTAAGCCTTATAGATCTATTTGTGGCTGTTTTCTGCATTTCCAATAAGAAGCAAAAAGGTGAAATGGCATGACATTTAAAAAAAAGTCAGATATCAAATTAAAAAATGAGGCTTTATTCACAAAATATGAATATACTTACTACACATATTAGCATTTTTTGTAACAAAACATAAGTATTTTTTTTTAAGTTTTTAAAATATTTTTCAAGCAATGCGTTTGAGAAATTCACTAAATTACAACAAAAAAGCAGGTCTTTTTCCACAAAAAGGTAAATAAATTAAGGGATTCTTTATAAATATAATTGGCCTACTCCTGCAAAAAATAAATGAAGTAAAAATTAAATCTTGTGCATCACAAAAGAGATCACCGGTGGCCAGGGCCGGCCCAGGCTTCAGAGGCGCCCTAGGCGAGCCCGAGACGAGCGCCCCTTGGGAGCGTTTCGAGCGGTCCCGACATTTGTTGAGCGGGGGGTGCGCTGAGGAGCGATGCCGAACAATACCGATCAGTGCCGGGCAGCGCCGAGGACGAGGAGCGCAGTGCGTCGGACCGCTGCACAGCGGGGCACACGGAACACAGAGCGTCGTGGCGCCCCTTGTACGACCGCGGCGCCCCCCTCGGGACGTGGCGCCCTAGGCGGCCGCCTAGTTCGCCTATGCCTAGAGCCGGCCCTGCCGGTGGCAAAAAAACAATCATTTTAAAGCATATAAACAGGTGACCTACTTTTTGGAGAACAATGTAACCAAATGACAGAAGAAAAACACACAGGTGTGCATTACTCACAGAAACTGTGCACAACAGGCAGCCCTGACAGAAGAGGTCAAAGCTAAAACTATTACACTCACTTGGAATCAGGACGATGTATCACATTTCTTAGCAAAGTCCAATACACGTAGGATTTATAATAAGAAAAACAAAACTTTCGGAAGTGTCTCAGTGACAGAACAGTGGCAGTGTTGTCACAGGTTGAGCGGTGCAGTCCTACTGTAATAAATTAAATTCGTGACAGCTGTCGCGGCGACGCTGAAGATTCGCTCGTTTAGGAATGGACGGTTTTAGGCAAAGAAGGCACACTGGTTTGTTATTTACTTCCAGAAAAGCAAATTCTTCCTCCCATGACGGTTGAAATTTCCTATGTTCATCGCATAACTTTAGTTTAATTTTACCGGCGGCAGCCATGAACTCCACTGTGATCGGTCTTCTTCGAGTCTTTTGTTTTTGGCGGTGACCAAACAGCCTATTGGCGCATTACCGCCACCAGCTGGTACAGCCCCACAGTTGCAACACTTATCTGCCTGTTGTCAGGAGGTCAAACACACTGCCCTCTGGTGTCCGCATATCAGAAACGTTTTTTCCTCATTAAAAGTAGATTTTTTTTTTCACTGCTTACAATCAGCCGTGGGCCGCACCGTTATAGCATGCGGGCCGCATGCGGCCCGCGGGCCGCGGGTTGAGTAGCCCAGCATTAGAGCAATCTCCACTAAATCTCTGTTAGTGACCTTATCGGTGACAATAACATTGATCTCCTTGCTCTAACAGAAACCTGGCTTCAGCAAGATGACTATGTGAGGCTCAATGAATGTACCCCTCCAACCTATGTTAATTTCCAAACAGCTAGATCAACAGGTCGAGTTGGAGGTGTGACAGTGATATCGCACTCCAGTCTTCTTTTTAAACCCAAAACTAATGTTAAATTCAACTCTTTCGAAAACTTAATACTAACGCTTACTTGTCCAAATTGGAAGAATCAAAAAGCTGTGCTATTAATTATTGTGTATCGACCTCCTGGTCCTTACTCTGACTTTTTAACTGAGTTCTCAGAGTTTTTAAGCAATATAGTATTGGCTCATAACAAGATTCTTATAACAGGTGACTTTAACATCCATGTGGATGATCCTGGTGACAGTTTGAGTAATGCGTTTATTGCAGTATTAGATAGTATCGGTTTCACTAAAATTTGTTGAATGAATCCACTCATAGTCACAAGCACACCCTGGATCTGGTCTTAACATATGGGATAGAAGTCAGTGACCTAAATGTTCTCCCTCAGAACCCCATACTCTCAGACCGTTTTTTGATTACTTTTCAGGTTTTGATTGAAGACTACTCTGCTCAAAAAGATAAAATTCAGCTGATACGTACATTATTTGAAAAATCTGTGGCTCGGTACAAAGAATTGATCCAGCTTGCATTTGCTGCATTATCTTGTGAACTCACAGAAATGAGCTTATTGACCAGTGGTGATAATAGTGATCAGTTTGTTGACAGTGCTATGCACTCACTAAAATCTGCCCTTGACGTAGTGGCTCCATTGCAGCTGAAAACCAATCGACCCAGGCGCGTTGCTCCATGGTTTAATTCTGAAACCCGTATTCTCAAACAAAAAACTCAACAATTAGAAAGACTGTGGCGTAAATCTAAATCGGAACAATCTCTGAAGGCTTGGAAATGTAGCTTGTTAAGCTATAAACAAACTCTTTATAAAGCCAAGACATTATATTACTCTTGTTTAATAGAAATAAACAAAAATAACCCTTGGTTTCTGTTCAACACTGTAGCCAGACTGACAAACAGTCATACTGCAGTGGAACCAGTAATCCCAGAATCTTTAAGCTGCCATGACTTTCTTAAATTCTTTTATGATAAAATCATAACCATCAGAGGTAAAATCAGTGAAGCGCTTTCCTCAGATCAAGCTCAGGGAATCCAGCCGCTGCCTCCACCTGAAATACTAGAAATACTAGATAGTTTCTCATCAGTAGATGGGGCTGAGATTGCTTCAATTGTAATGTCTTCTAAAACTTCGATCTGTCTCCTAGATCCAATTCCAACTAAGCTTTTCAAAGATGTTCTTCCAGTTATCTTAATTACGATCATAACTATAATAAATACGTCTCTAGAAATTGGCTATGTGCCACAGTCATTTAAATTCGAAGTAATCAAACCACTGCTGAAAAAACCTAATCTTGATCCTGGTATTCTAGCCAACTACAGACTGATATCAAATCTGCCTTTTATTTCAAAAGCTCTGGAAAAAGTCGTGGTTAAACAGTTGCGCTGCCACCTACAGGACAATAGTTTATTTGAGAAATTGCAGTCAGGATATAGAGCTTATCACAGCACTGAGACTGCGTTAGTTAAAGTCACTAATGACTTGCTATTGGCGGCTGACGCAGGTCTAGTCTCAATCCTGGTTCTCTTAGACCTCAGTGCAGCTTTTGATACAATTGACCACAATATTCTCCTGCAGAGGTTAGAATGTGAGGTCGGCATCAGAAGAAAAGCCCTCTGCTGGTTCAAATCCTATTTATCTAATAGGTACCAATTTGTTCACTTTAACCAACAGTCCTCACCGTGCTTCCAGGTCAGTTATGGGGTTCCTCAAGGGCCCGTGCTCGGGTCAATTTTATTTCTGTTGTATATGCTTCCTTTAGGGAACATAATTAGAAGTCACGATATCAATTTTCATTGTTATGCAGGTGACACACAATTGTATTCATCTATGAAACCTGATCAAACTAATCAAATAAACAGACTCAGTGACTGTATCAGAGAAATTAAAACCTCGATGACTACGAACTATCTCCATCTTAATCCTGGCAAAACAGAGGTCATTATACTAGGCCCCCATAAACTGAGAGAGTGTCTATCTGAACAGATTATCACCTTAGATAACGTCAGTGTATCCTCCTCTTCTACTGTCAGGAACCTCGGGGTCTTATTTGACCAGGATATCTCCTTTAAAGCACATATCAACCTGGGTTGCAAAACAGCATATTTCCACTTGTGCAACATAGCTAAAATAAGAAACATTCTACTTAAAAGTGATGCAGAAAAACTCATCCATGCATTTGTTTCCACTAGACTGGACTACTGCAACTCCCTTCTTTCAGCCTGCCCAAAAAGTGCATTAAAAAACTTTCAGTTGGTTCAAAATGCGGCCACCAGATTATTAACCGGAACTAGAAGAGACGAACACATTACTCCCATTCTAAAATCTCTTCACTGGCTTCCTGTCGAGTTTAGAGTGAGATTTAAAATCCTTCTCCTCACTTACAAAATCCTAAATGGGATGGCTCCGACCTATCTCCAAGATGCTTTAACGCCTTATCAACCAATCAGAGCATTTCGCTCTCAAAATGCAGGGTTACTGGTGACTCCTAGAGTCTCTAAATGGACACTAGGTGGAAGAGCCTTTAGCTATCAGGCACCGTTTTTATGGAACCAGCTTCCAAGTGGTGTCAAAGAGGCAGACACAGTCTCCACATTTAAGGTTAGGCTCAAGACGTTTCTTTTCGGTGCAGCCTATGATCAGGTCAGCTAGGGACTCTAAACTACACTTAACTAAACTAAACTAAACTATCTCAACTATACTAACTAAATATTAGTTTAAATACTAAACTATCCACAAAGCTGCCCTAGGAGCTAGAAAGCTGTGGGAAGTACGGTGCACTGAGCCCTATCCTCTAATGTCTGAATGTTATTCCCTTTAGTCCGTTCATTGCTTTTCACCTGTTGTCTCCCCCTCTTCGAGGGGGAGTCTTCTTGAGTTTCAGTTGCTGACTCCATTATTACGAGGGCTTACGAACAAGCTCCGGCCGGCCCCTAGAATCCTTCCCCCCCCCCCCCCCCCTTTTCGGCGCCCCTGCCAACCATGTGTAAATGTGAGTGCATTAAAACATCAGACCAAGAACTGGTGGACTCAGATACACATGATTTTTATTAGTTTAATTATTTAGGCCAGAATTCATTATGTGGACAAAGGTATGTCTGATGACAGTTCTATCCTTCCATCCATTTTCTATACCGCTTCTTCCTCAGGGTTGGGGATGACCGATCCAATAGAAAATATTAAGATCAGAAAGTTGTGTCAAGATAATCTATAATCTGTTTTAGGTTCATCAAGAAATGACAGGTTTTAAAGATAAATATAGTTGACCTGAGATATGAAAATTTGCATTTATTTATGAGGATATTATAAAATTATCACTGAAAAGTGTGTTCCTTTGAATCTGAGGAGGGCTGCATCAGAATCAGCGTATTAGAATAACAGAAGCGCTTTTTTGACTGAATCTGGTTTGATCTCTTCTAATGAAGAGCTAAACATCAACCTTCGATGCTTGGAGCCACTTTCTTCTCACAGATCCCGTGGTGTTGAAAGCCACATAACTTGTCATTCCAGCCACCAGCTATATGTATCTCTGCACAATTTTCCTCTTTACCCTGGTCACTATTGTTGGGCTCTCCAGGGAGCCAGAAGCTGAAAAAAACAACACAAAAATGTATGTTTTTTTTTTCAACACCTACAACAGTTCAACAAGCTAGGATTAAGATGCCAAAGTAAGATGTTAATTGTTAAAGGGCAACTCCAGTTTTTTGACACCTGGACCTTATTTATAGGCGTGTGCATGCTCGTATACTCACTCAGAAAAACATCGTGCAGCTTGGAGTCTTTCAGAAGTTATTTAGATCCAACCGATTAAGCCGCACTTAGCGGGGGCCACGGCAATGGAGCTTCAGCACGGGACATAATCTCTGCGAAGTCGCTCATTTCGGCTATATTTTTTCAACCATCGCCAGTGTTATCATAAAGTCAGCTCATCCACCGTCTTCAAATCCTCTATTTCAATATTCGGATCTATTTTAAGCGCAACAAGCCACACTTTTAGTAATCCCGGATAGTCCAAAGGAAGCCTGTGGAAGCTAAACTTTTCATTTAATTCGGGCAAAGTGGGAATACGCACTGCCGGACCATGTTTGCAGCCGAGTGTGAAACAGCACGGATGAAATCAGCTGTACCTTTGTGTCGCGCAGCTATTATGTCATCGAAAGTTTGTTTACCAGGTCAGCTCTAGGTCAGTTGACCCACCTGAAGATGGTAGACGAGCTGACTTTATGATAACACTGGCGATGGATGAAAAAATATAGCCGAAATGAGCGATTTTGCAGAGATTATGTCGTGCGCTAAACCTCCATTGCCGTGGCCCCCGCTAAGTGCGGCTTAATCGGTTGGATCTAAATAACTCTGAAGGATTCCGAGCTGCACGATGTTTGTCTGAGTGAGTATATGAGCATGCACACACCGACAAATAATGTCCAGGGGTCAAAAAACCGAAGTTGCCCTTTAAATATTCACTTCTTCAAGGTCTTTAAGCTTAATGTAAGTGAACTGAATTAATTATATGTTAACCTTGTGTTCACCAGAGTCCCGTCCACCCATCGCCATGTCCCTTCCTGTGCGCTGTCAGTCAGTCCAATCCACATTTCCTTGGAAAGTCTTCTTAAGAAGTCCTTACAGAGAAAATCATTGATCAGTAGACATCAGTCTGATTGTGCATTTGTAACCCTATACAATCCTCATTAAATCACACAGACATAAGCTACCTGTTCTTCTTGGCTGTCTATAATCATCAGGTCGGCCCCTCTGCTCAGACAGTCATCTCGACTCTCCTGCCAGGTTTTCTTGGTTGAGGACACGTGATACAAGCTGGATTGGAAATACACCCATCCCTCTGGAAGAAGTTGACCTGAGAGGTAAAAAGTAAAGCACAATGCTGTTTGCATTGTGTTTTGATTTTCTTTATGTATCAACACAGTGCTTCTTTCTTTAACTGTGCATCTATTGAGTGGAAAAAAATAGATATTCATGGTTAAGCCACAGTATCAAAGTTTGTTCAATTGCTGAGGAGAATTTAAGATGTGCTTTCTCCACGATCAGTGCCTCAAAACAGTTTTCACTGTCAGTTAGGAGAGCAGCTTCTGGGCTGTTTGATTCTCTAAAATAAAAAAAAAATGTGATACAATAAAATCAATATGAGGATCCTTGGATCAAAATGCAAGCTTTTTTCAATTATTTTTTATTTTCAATAAATCTTTAATACATGTCCCACCCAGGCATAGATCACCAATCTTTGATAATGCTATCTTTCCAACAGCTTCAAAGTGAAGACTCTCTCACTCAACAGGACTTTTTTAAATACCTTCAGGTCAGGAGTTATGTGAAGAGCACACCTCCCTAATTATTAGAGTGCACGCATCTTAGAAATTCCCATCTGTTGCCACACAAAGGAACTGCCATCTGTACTGGAAGGAGCGAATGTGGGATTTTCTATTGTGGATAATGAGAAGGACATGGCGCTGAGATTAAAATGTTGCAATACTTGTTTCCCAAAGTGTATGGTGTTATGAATAATAATGATAACAATAATAATAATAATAATAATGATAATAATAATAATAATAATAATAATAATAATAATAATAATAATAATAGTTATTTGTGCAGATCACTTTACTTGTGACAAGAAAACTGCTCTGATTTTAGAAGAAAATGCAGTCTTCTCACTCCTGGTTTCATAGATATAATAGAATCATTGAATCCAATGGCTTGAAGAATGCTTTGGTGATAAAAAAAAAAGGTAGACAGAAAGAGGATATAACAACTGTGGAAGAAAAATCATCTTAACAGTATTTACTTGTATATTATCACTTAAAGACATGAGCTGTGTCCTTCAAAATTGCATGGTATTTTGGAAGTTGCAAAAAAACCCCTTATCCTTAATTAATGAATTGTAATGCCTTGTGACAACTTTGCCCAGGTAAAATGAAAGTTACGAATGAAACTATATGGTTCTATGATTCCCGGATGACCGTCAGAGGGTGGTGCTGAAAGCACTGAGATGTCCCCTTCGCAAATGCCCAGTTTGAGTATGTATACAAACAAAGTCACTTGTGACCCCTGGGTGACCCAGGATGCCCACCCAGGTTTGGCATCTACAGAATCTTCTCGTGTGATCACGAGGATTCTGAGTGAAAGAAAACTCTATGGTCATTTGGGGTTCATAGAACTGTAGTTACATTTAGTGGCGGTGCTGGCTTGTATGACGACCTGGGCGAACCGCATCCCTGGCCCCCCCCCCCCCCCCCGGACAACACACACACACACACACACACACACACACACACACACCTGAAGTGTCCTGCTCTGGAGTAGCCGGCTTTGCGGAGGTGGATGGCTCCTCCTGCTGAGGGTCCAAAATCATTTCTGTGGTAGTGGCCTGTGTGACTAAGGAGGACGTAGATGGCTCCTCATCCTGACCAGCCGTAGAAGGTCCTACAAAATATTTCAAAAGTGCCCCTTAATTTCCATAAAAATTACATTATATTAATTACACAGGAGCCTCCATGGGCTCTCTGCTCGAAAAAGACAAAAAAACATTTTTTAACGGAAAATACACTGTTAAATATAAGTTTTTAGACAATATTTCTGGATTTTTTTGGTTGAAAGCAAGTAGTTATTTTGCTCTTATCTTGCTGAAGGATCAGTGAATCCTGGTTATAAAGTCATATAAAGGTTTTTGTGGGGTTTCTGTTGTTTCAGCCTTTTTTACAGAGATCAGCTGATTCTCCATGCAGTTTAAACATTTTTTGACTTTGTCAGCGTTTCAGTCTCACTTTTGGTTTGATCAATTGACATTTGGTTAACATAAGGTTTTTTTTATGAGCTTTTAGTTTAGTTTCTGACCTTTCTGTGGTATACAGCATGGCTGTGTTCATAAAGTTATGAATATGTTTATAGTGTATTTGCACCTCCGTGGCAAAGTTCAACTCCGCCGCCCCCGGTACCGGGGGCGTTGGGGCTCTATTAAGGTTATGGATATGTTTATAGCGTATTTGCACATCCGCAGCTCCACTTTCTTTGTTTCTTTCTCCGCATTCTTTGTTGCAGCTATGGCAGCGCTTGGCTTGCACCATCAAGCTGTATGGTTGATCGACATCTAGCAAGTTTTTGTTGAGTCTTGTTCTGGTTCATCTTGCTGTAAATCATGCCTCAGTTCTCAATGTCAGTTGACTGTTGGCTCTTATGATGATCTTCTGTGTTGTTCTCCTGAGATTAGTGATGTAGAGATGAAGCTTCACGAACCATTGTCTCTGTTTTCTGAAGCCACTCGATGGTTGTAAGGTTGAGGCTGAAGGACTGGTAATGAAGTGCGTTTTCAAACATTTTTGCAAAGATAGCACCATATCGTGGCTTCAGAAAATAAATACAGTGGTTCATGAAGCTTGATGAAACTTAACTCTGTCCTTCACTACCTTAGATGTCGTTCCATCCTTAAATGTGATCTGGTAAATAAAATTTCCTCTGAAACTGGAACAGCATCGTGATGTCCAGTGTCATGGCTGAGGAGGATCCGTCAGATGAGTCCATTGAGATTTGATTTCTCCCTCTATACTCTCCTCTTTCCCTCCCCATATGTTTGTTTCTTTTCTTCTCATCCTATCTCAGAGTGACAGCAAGCACAGAAACTACAGAATGTTGGCATTCATCTGTTCTGTCCTTATCCAGATGTTCGATACTGTAAATGCACAGGACCGGCCTTGTAGAGATTGCATGTGCGCATTCATCAGTTACCCAGGATTAGCAATTGAAGCTATCAGCTTAGTAAGTTATAAAATGGGTTAATTCCTTGAAATGTTGTGTGAAGATGTTGCATTGCACTTTATTCTGTGTTTTTTTTATTATTTCGTGGACCATTGCTACATGTAAACCAAGCAGTTCTGTTATTTGTTGTATGAATGCACCTGGACTGCAGATTTGATCAGTCACTGTTGTGTAAAGCTGAAGAGTTTGGATACAAGAAAATCATGTAATCGGACGCCCCTTGAAGCTCTTCCCTTCTGTCTTCGCTTTTCTTCTGTCTGATGTTCTAACCATTCCTTTTTTTATTGAGCAATCTTGGTGTCCTAAAACTGGAAGATATGTTTTATTGTCTAGAAACAGCATTTGAAGCTGTTAGTTTAGTGAGTTTTAAAACGTGTTAATTACTTGAAATGTGCAAATCTGTTGCATTCCACTTTACTCTGGTTTTTAATGATTTTCTGGATTAAAAACATTGAGACGATGACCATCTAAAAGTCTTTTTTTTGGGGGTGGGGGTGGGGGTGGGGGGGCAGATCTTACCTTATCTGAATAAGTAAAAGGTAACTGATATTAATGAGTTTTTATTAGCAACTACCAGGTATTACCTGATATGGAATAATGCTTTGTTTTCAAAGTTCTCAGGAACACAGTGTGAAGGCTGCTCTGTTTTGTCTGAAGTCACTTGGAAACAGCGTCTGCTAGTCTCGTGAGATCTCGCTATATGGCCTGTCATGGTCGGAAGTCATGCCAGAGTTGGGCTGGATTCTCCCCCGAGCAACAGCCTCGCTCTCAATCAGCTGATTTATGCGTGTGCTTCCTCTGCAATCCTCAATAAATCCTCCTTGTGCAGCGTCAACCCCTTGACTCGTCATCTTTGGCTCTGATTCTTCAAAAATTCCACAACATTACCTACTAACATTGAAGAGATAATTTTACTCAATTTTATTGAGTATGTAGCTGTTGAATGTACATAAATGTGGGGTAAATTTAGTGTTTGTTTTTGCATGGATGTTGCGCTGCGAAACGAACTGACACAGTGCAATTAAGCCTTTCATTTAATTTGAGCAGATAATGTGAGAAACTGTTTAGCCAAAAAATGTGAGCTTATCTGCAGAGATTATAGATACAAATAAATAGCATGCTTTAGCCCGTTTGTTAGAAGTGGGTTTGGTTCTGGTCATTTGAACTATACTTCATTTGTTTGATGTTTAGAGTTACCGACACTTTGTTCCAGTCTGTGTTTCAGTGTGTAGGAAAAAAATAAGTGTTGTTTTACCTGCCTGCGCTGTTTTTTTTTTTTTTTTTTTTTTTTAATTATTTGTATTTTTTATTATTAGTGCAATCAGGGCCGGCTGTGGGTATAGGCGCCCCGATGCTCCGTGTGCTGTGTGAGCACCGCTCTGCATTGTGCTGCTGTTCCGACTCCCCGTGTAGGCACGCTCTGCAGCCCCCCCCCCCCCCCCCCCCCCCCCCCCCCCCCCCCCCCCCCCCCCCCCCCCGCCAAACAAGATGATAGATTCGACTATCAGTCGACTATTGGCAGAATCGGACGAATCAGATTCGACTATGGAAATTCTTAGTCGGGGACACCTCTAGTATGGTGTTATGAATAATAATAACGATGATGATGATAATGATAATAATAATAATAATAATAATAATAATAATAATAATAATAATAGTTATTTGTGCAGATCACTTTACTTGTGACAAGAAAACTGCTCTGATTTTAGAAGAAAATGCAGTCTTCTCACTCCTGGTTTCATAGATATAATAGAATCATTGAATCCAATGGCTTGAAGAATGCTTTGGTGATAAAAAAAAAGGTAGACAGAAAGAGGATATAACAACTGTGGAAGAAAAATCATCTTAACAGTATTTACTTGTATATTATCACTTAAAGACATGAGCTGTGTCCTTCAAAATTGCATGGTATTTTGGAAGTTGCAAAAAACCCCTTATCCTTAATTAATGAATTGTAATGCCTTGTGACAACTTTGCCCAGGTAAAATGAAAGTTACGAATGAAACTATATGGTTCTATGATTCCCGGATGACCGTCAGAGGGTGGTGCTGAAAGCACTGAGATGTCCCCTTCGCAAATGCCCAGTTTGAGTATGTATACAAACAAAGTCACTTGTGACCCCTGGGTGACCCAGGATGCCCACCCAGGTTCGGCATCTACAGAATCTTCTCGTGTGATCACGAGGATTCTGAGTGAAAGAAAACTCTATGGTCATTTGGGGTTCATAGAACTGTAGTTACATTTAGTGGCGGTGCTGGCTTGTATGACGACCTGGGCGAACCGCATCCCTGGCCCCCCCCCCCCCCCCCGGACAACACACACACACACACACACACACACACACACACACCTGAAGTGTCCTGCTCTGGAGTAGCCGGCTTTGCGGAGGTGGATGGCTCCTCCTGCTGAGGGTCCAAAATCATTTCTGTGGTAGTGGCCTGTGTGACTAAGGAGGACGTAGATGGCTCCTCATCCTGACCAGCCGTAGAAGGTCCTACAAAATATTTCAAAAGTGCCCCTTAATTTCCATAAAAATTACATTATATTAATTACACAGGAGCCTCCATGGGCTCTCTGCTCGAAAAAGACAAAAAAACATTTTTTAACGGAAAATACACTGTTAAATATAAGTTTTTAGACAATATTTCTGGATTTTTTTGGTTGAAAGCAAGTAGTTATTTTGCTCTTATCTTGCTGAAGGATCAGTGAATCCTGGTTATAAAGTCATATAAAGGTTTTTGTGGGGTTTCTGTTGTTTCAGCCTTTTTTACAGAGATCAGCTGATTCTCCATGCAGTTTAAACATTTTTTGACTTTGTCAGCGTTTCAGTCTCACTTTTGGTTTGATCAATTGACATTTGGTTAACATAAGGTTTTTTTTATGAGCTTTTAGTTTAGTTTCTGACCTTTCTGTGGTATACAGCATGGCTGTGTTCATAAAGTTATGAATATGTTTATAGTGTATTTGCACCTCCGTGGCAAAGTTCAACTCCGCCGCCCCCGGTACCGGGGGCGTTGGGGCTCTATTAAGGTTATGGATATGTTTATAGCGTATTTGCACCTCCGCAGCTCCACTTTCTTTGTTTCTTTCTCCGCATTCTTTGTTGCAGCTATGGCAGCGCTTGGCTTGCACCATCAAGCTGTATGGTTGATCGACATCTAGCAAGTTTTTGTTGAGTCTTGTTCTGGTTCATCTTGCTGTAAATCATGCCTCAGTTCTCAATGTCAGTTGACTGTTGGCTCTTATGATGATCTTCTGTGTTGTTCTCCTGAGATTAGTGATGTAGAGATGAAGCTTCACGAACCATTGTCTCTGTTTTCTGAAGCCACTCGATGGTTGTAAGGTTGAGGCTGAAGGACTGGTAATGAAGTGCGTTTTCAAACATTTTTGCAAAGATAGCACCATATCGTGGCTTCAGAAAATAAATACAGTGGTTCATGAAGCTTGATGAAACTTCCTCTGTCCTTCACTACCTTAGATGTCGTTCCATCCTTAAATGTGATCTGGTAAATAAAATTTCCTCTGAAACTGGAACAGCATCGTGATGTCCAGTGTCATGGCTGAGGAGGATCCGTCAGATGAGTCCATTGAGATTTGATTTCTCCCTCTATACTCTCCTCTTTCCCTCCCCATATGTTTGTTTCTTTTCTTCTCATCCTATCTCAGAGTGACAGCAAGCACAGAAACTACAGAATGTTGGCATTCATCTGTTCTGTCCTTATCCAGATGTTCGATACTGTAAATGCACAGGACCGGCCTTGTAGAGATTGCATGTGCGCATTCATCAGTTACCCAGGATTAGCAATTGAAGCTATCAGCTTAGTAAGTTATAAAATGGGTTAATTCCTTGAAATGTTGTGTGAAGATGTTGCATTGCACTTTATTCTGTGTTTTTTTTATTATTTCGTGGACCATTGCTACATGTAAACCAAGCAGTTCTGTTATTTGTTGTATGAATGCACCTGGACTGCAGATTTGATCAGTCACTGTTGTGTAAAGCTGAAGAGTTTGGATACAAGAAAATCATGTAATCGGACGCCCCTTGAAGCTCTTCCCTTCTGTCTTCGCTTTTCTTCTGTCTGATGTTCTAACCATTCCTTTTTTTATTGAGCAATCTTGGTGTCCTAAAACTGGAAGATATGTTTTATTGTCTAGAAACAGCATTTGAAGCTGTTAGTTTAGTGAGTTTTAAAACGTGTTAATTACTTGAAATGTGCAAATCTGTTGCATTCCACTTTACTCTGGTTTTTAATGATTTTCTGGATTAAAAACATTGAGACGATGACCATCTAAAAGTCTTTTTTTTGGGGGTGGGGGTGGGGGTGGGGGGGCAGATCTTACCTTATCTGAATAAGTAAAAGGTAACTGATATTAATGAGTTTTTATTAGCAACTACCAGGTATTACCTGATATGGAATAATGCTTTGTTTTCAAAGTTCTCAGGAACACAGTTTGAAGGCTGCTCTGTTTTGTCCTAAGTCACTTGGAAACAGCGTCTGCTAGTCTCGTGAGATCTCGCTATATGGCCAGTCATGGTCGGAAGTCATGCCAGAGTTGGGCTGGATTCTCCCCGGAGCAACAGCCTCGCTCTCAATCAGCTGATTTATGCGTGTGCTTCCTCTGCAATCCTCAATAAATCCTCCTTGTGCAGCGTCAACCCCTTGACTCGTCATCTTTGGCTCTGATTCTTCAAAAATTCCACAACATTACCTACTAACATTGAAGAGATAATTTTACTCAATTTTATTGAGTATGTAGCTGTTGAATGTACATAAATGTGGGGTAAATTTAGTGTTTGTTTTTGCATGGATGTTGCGCTGCGAAACGAACTGACACAGTGCAATTAAGCCTTTCATTTAATTTGAGCAGATAATGTGAGAAACTGTTTAGCCAAAAAATGTGAGCTTATCTGCAGAGATTATAGATACAAATAAATAGCATGCTTTAGCCCGTTTGTTAGAAGTGGGTTTGGTTCTGGTCATTTGAACTATACTTCATTTGTTTGATGTTTAGAGTTACCGACACTTTGTTCCAGTCTGTGTTTCAGTGTGTAGGAAAAAAATAAGTGTTGTTTTACCTGCCTGCGCTGTTTTTTTTTTTTTTTTTTTTTTTTAATTATTTGTATTTTTATTATTAGTGCAATCAGGGCCGGCTGTGGGTATAGGCGCCCCGATGCTCCGTGTGCTGTGTGAGCACCGCTCTGCATTGTGCTGCTGTTCCGACTCCCCGTGTAGGCACGCTCTGCAGCCCCCCCCCCCCCCCCCCCCCCCCCCCCCCCCCCCGCCAAACAAGATGATAGATTCGACTATCAGTCGACTATTGGCAGAATCGGACGAATCAGATTCGACTATGGAAATTCTTAGTCGGGGACACCTCTAGTATGGTGTTATGAATAATAATAACGATGATGATGATAATGATAATAATAATAATAATAATAATAATAATAATAATAATAATAATAATAGTTATTTGTGCAGATCACTTTACTTGTGACAAGAAAACTGCTCTGATTTTAGAAGAAAATGCAGTCTTCTCACTCCTGGTTTCATAGATATAATAGAATCATTGAATCCAATGGCTTGAAGAATGCTTTGGTGATAAAAAAAAAGGTAGACAGAAAGAGGATATAACAACTGTGGAAGAAAAATCATCTTAACAGTATTTACTTGTATATTATCACTTAAAGACATGAGCTGTGTCCTTCAAAATTGCATGGTATTTTGGAAGTTGCAAAAAAACCCTTATCCTTAATTAATGAATTGTAATGCCTTGTGACAACTTTGCCCAGGTAAAATGAAAGTTACGAATGAAACTATATGGTTCTATGATTCCCGGATGACCGTCAGAGGGTGGTGCTGAAAGCACTGAGATGTCCCCTTCGCAAATGCCCAGTTTGAGTATGTATACAAACAAAGTCACTTGTGACCCCTGGGTGACCCAGGATGCCCACCCAGGTTCGGCATCTACAGAATCTTCTCGTGTGATCACGAGGATTCTGAGTGAAAGAAAACTCTATGGTCATTTGGGGTTCATAGAACTGTAGTTACATTTAGTGGCGGTGCTGGCTTGTATGACGACCTGGGCGAACCGCATCCCTAGCCCCCCCCCCCGGACAACACACACACACACACACTCACACACACACACACACCTGAAGTGTCCTGCTCTGGAGTAGCCGGCTTTGCGGAGGTGGATGGCTCCTCCTGCTGAGGGTCCAAAATCATTTCTGTGGTAGTGGCCTGTGTGACTAAGGAGGACGTAGATGGCTCCTCATCCTGACCAGCCGTAGAAGGTCCTACAAAATATTTCAAAAGTGCCCCTTAATTTCCATAAAAATTACATTATATTAATTACACAGGAGCCTCCATGGGCTCTCTGCTCGAAAAAGACAAAAAAACATTTTTTAACGGAAAATACACTGTTAAATATAAGTTTTTAGACAATATTTCTGGATTTTTTTGGTTGAAAGCAAGTAGTTATTTTGCTCTTATCTTGCTGCTGGATCAGTGAATCCTGGTTATAAAGTCATATAAAGGTTTTTGTGGGGTTTCTGTTGTTTCAGCCTTTTTTACAGAGATCAGCTGATTCTCCATGCAGTTTAAACATTTTTTGACTTTGTCAGCGTTTCAGTCTCACTTTTGGTTTGATCAATTGACATTTGGTTAACATAAGGTTTTTTTTTATGAGCTTTTAGTTTAGTTTCTGACCTTTCTGTGGTATACAGCATGGCTGTGTTCATAAAGTTATGAATATGTTTATAGTGTATTTGCACCTCCGTGGCAAAGTTCAACTCCGCCGCCCCCGGTACCGGGGGCGTTGGGGCTCTATTAAGGTTATGGATATGTTTATAGCGTATTTGCACCTCCGCAGCTCCACTTTCTTTGTTTCTTTCTCCGCATTCTTTGTTGCAGCTATGGCAGCGCTTGGCTTGCACCATCAAGCTGTATGGTTGATCGACATCTAGCAAGTTTTTGTTGAGTCTTGTTCTGGTTCATCTTGCTGTAAATCATGCCTCAGTTCTCAATGTCAGTTGACTGTTGGCTCTTATGATGATCTTCTGTGTTGTTCTCCTGAGATTAGTGATGTAGAGATGAAGCTTCACGAACCATTGTCTCTGTTTTCTGAAGCCACTCGATGGTTATAAGGTTGAGGCTGAAGGACTGGTAATGAAGTGCGTTTTCAAACATTTTTGCAAAGATAGCACCATATCGTGGCTTCAGAAAATAAATACAGTGGTTCATGAAGCTTGATGAAACTTAACTCTGTCCTTCACTACCTTAGATGTCGTTCCATCCTTAAATGTGATCTGGTAAATAAAATTTCCTCTGAAACTGGAACAGCATCGTGATGTCCAGTGTCATGGCTGAGGAGGATCCGTCAGATGAGTCCATTGAGATTTGATTTCTCCCTCTATACTCTCCTCTTTCCCTCCCCATATGTTTGTTTCTTTTCTTCTCATCCTATCTCAGAGTGACAGCAAGCACAGAAACTACAGAATGTTGGCATTCATCTGTTCTGTCCTTATCCAGATGTTCGATACTGTAAATGCACAGGACCGGCCTTGTAGAGATTGCATGTGCGCATTCATCAGTTACCCAGGATTAGCAACTGAAGCTATCAGCTTAGTAAGTTTTAAAATGGGTTATTTCCTTGAAATGTTGTGTGAAGATGTTGCATTGCACTTTATTCTGTGTTTTTTTTATTATTTCGTGGACCATTGCTACATGTAAACCAAGCAGTTCTGTTATTTGTTGTATGAATGCACCTGGACTGCAGATTTGATCAGTCACTGTTGTGTAAAGCTGAAGAGTTTGAATACAAGAAAATCATGTAATCGGACGCCCCTTGAAGCTCTTCCCTTCTGTCTTCGCTTTTCTTCTGTCTGATGTTCTAACCATTCCTTTTTTTATCGAGCAATCTTGGTGTCCTAAAACTGGAAGATATGTTTTATTGTCTAGAAACAGCATTTGAAGCTGTTAGTTTAGTGAGCTTTAAAACGTGTTAATTACTTGAAATGTGCAAATCTGTTGCATTCCACTTTACTCTGGTTTTTAATGATTTTCTGGATTAAAAACATTGAGACGATGACCATCTAAAAGTCATTTTTTTTGGGGGTGGGGGGGGGGGTAAATCTTACCTTATCTGAATAAGTAAAAGGTAACTGATATTAATGAGTTTTTATTAGGAACTATCAGGTATTACCTGATATGGAATAATGCTTTGTTTTCAAAGTTCTCACGAACACAGTGTGAAGGCCGTTCTGTTTTGTCTGAAGTCACTTGGAAACAGCGTCTGCTAGTCTCGTGAGATCTCGCTATATGGCCTGTCATGGTCGGAAGTCATGCCAGAGTTGGGCTGGATTCTCCCCGGAGCAACAGCCTCGCTCTCAATCAGCTGATTTGTGTGTGCTTCCTCTGCAATCCTCAAAAAATCCTCCTTGTGCAGCGTCAACACCTTGACTCGTCATCTTTGGCTCTGATTCACCAAAAATTCCACAACATTACCTACTAACATTTAAGAGATAATTTTACTCAATTTTATTGAGTATGTAGCTGTTGAATTTACATAAATGTGGGGTAAATTTAACCCAATATTTAAAGCTAGGGTTGGAGATTTGAATGAGATACATTTTTTAAAATACTGGTTAAAATGATCTTTATGACGAAGCAATTCATAGCGTGTTTTTAAAGTAGTTTGGAAAATATCCGCTATCTACAGCAGGAGTACAACGGGAAAAACAGCAACCAATAGTCTTGAGGGGACACCTTTTTTTAAACCAATCAAATCCCTTCGCCGTTCGACCTGCCCCCTGCACGTACATGTACGCGTGCACTGACCCTGGTTCAGTGCACGCGTAGAAGGACGGAGCGTCGTTGCTGTTTGGGGGTTTGAGTGCGCCATAACTTGGCGTAGTGCAAAGAAAGAAGAATGAAGCTTTAAGGACAGGTTACGCCAGGATGCGGAAGCACCGCGCGCGCCGTGAACGTCTTCGCTCCCAACGGGAGCTCCTCCAATGGGGTGGGAGCTGGGCGGAGCTAGCTAGGCGGAGCTTTGGGGAGATGCTACATGCTATTGCTAGTTTCCCAAGATCGCCAACCCTAGCTTTAAGTATATCATAGCTTTTGATTTCAGTTTTTTTTTTTTAACTCAATATATAAAATTAAATCTACCCAAAAAAATTAGATGCAAATTTTTACCTCAGATTTATTGGATAAATTCTTTAGGTTGATTTTTACAGTGTAGAACTCTCTTTTGTAATTCTAAAGTCGCTGAAGTTGCTGAAGCCGCTGACAATCTGTTATGTGGACTGGTATAAGCTTGCTTCTATCCCAGTTTACTCGATAGCAACCCTGCAAAGATCCCAAATAGACCAATCAGGGACAAAATTTATTTAATAGATGTTTGAGGACAAGATATCAAGAGGAGGATGTCGTCTGCCATTGAGATTTTATTTTAGATACATTTTTTTTGTATAGTAAGCACATCATATAAAACATCAAAAGGGCAATTTATGAGGGTTATACGTTCATAAACTTATACATTTGAATTGGACCATAAAACAATACAATCCACATTCCCAGGGGGTCATAGATCTTAAAAAGTGACAAACAATACAGTTCCTATTCTCTTACCTGCCTACATTGGTGGTAGCCAATCAGCTCTCAATTTGGAAATAACCTATTGTGGCTCCCAGTCTGTTGGGGCTCCAAGCTCAAAGTCCCACTTGTCATAAAAATCACTCAGTCTCAATAAATGTAGCCAGCACCTTGAGCATGCACACTTTTCCTTGTGTGAGAAGGGTGCCCTCTCACATAAGGCAACACATTGCAGACAATCCTAAAGAACTTATGACATAGTTTACCTGAGCCTGGCTATCATACTTACTTAAGGCATCCAGTCTCCTCTTCAGCTCATCTCTCTCTCCAGTCAGGGTTTTAATCTTGGCTTCATTACCTGAAACTGAATTTGTTTCATTTATTGTATCAACTCTCACTCAACATTTGATACTGACACTGTGACACAAGAGTTCTCTCTCCTGGTACATGGACTATAATGATATGAGAAAATGCAATGTTATCACTATGAAATAAAACATTTAAAATAAAAAAATATGGATTTTTCAAATAAAATAACAATTATAATTCTTTCATTTTGGCTGTCTCGTAATATAATTTGCACATGCATGCTTGAGAGTCTGAAGTTGACACATGATTGACATTGTATGTACCAAGTGCTTGGAGTAGGATTTTGCAACCCATCAAGGTGATCTTGCATTGTGTGGCTAGTCGTCTGAATGTATTTGTGCACTGACTTTATGGGTGAGTGGATGAAGTCAGTCGACTCCTCTAAAATCTGCTTGAAGTATTTTGTGTAATTAATGTTTATGATTGAAACAGATGTTTGGAAGAATGAATGTGACAAGAGGCTGTACAATGCAGAAATCAAAAGTCTCTTATTGATGTCCTTGATGGTCTGAGGAAGAATGATCCAAAATAACATTTATGTTTCACACCTTCTGGGAACATATAATGACAGAAAGTATAAATAGCTGCCTTGTGGACTGTAACATTTACATTTACTGTATGTAGAAGTTCAAATTCTGCTTTTCACTAATCAAGCTTTGAACAGCGAGGCTCCAGAAACAATTGGTTGGCCATTTCTAGGTTTTCTAAATGTAGAATGGGAGGCAGAGCCTTCAGCTGTAAGACTCCTCATATGTGGAACAATTGCCCAATTTGAGCTCGGGAGGCTAGCGAAGTCTCTACTTTTAAAACGTGCCCAAAGCTTTTCTATTTAAAGCTCCCATATTATGCAAAATTCACTTTACAATGGTTTTGTAACAATAATATGTGTCCTGAGCCTGTCCACAAAACCCCCAAAAATGAGAAAAGTCTATTCTCTCCTTCTCTTGCTTGCTCCACCTTTCAGCAAATGTGTGCTCAAACGCTTGTTTTGGAATTTTCCCCTTCATGATGTCAGCAAATGATTTAACTCTTCCCCCTGACTGTTCCCCGGCTGTGTGTGTGTGTGTGTGTGTGTGTGTGTGTGTGTGTCTGTGAGAGAGAGACAGAGAGAGAGTGGGCGTGGCCAGATGTGTTCAAGTGCATACCGAGAAGCAGGCTCTAAAACAGTCTGTTTTGAGGAGGATTCATTAGAGCGACTTTTTAGACCGCTGAAACTCTGAACATAGGATGAATTTAGGGCAAAAAAACTCTAATATTTTGTTTGTGGGCTTCTGAGACCTATATGACGTGACTGAAAAATAGCATAATATGTCCTCTTCAATAAAACCTTCACTCGAGATCTACAATGTGAGAATCGCTTCTTTTGCATGGCATATAAAAGTATCTGTGTTTGAATTATTAATATGGCCTTACTATCACACTCAGTAATGTCCTTGTTGATGATGTGTTCATGAGTAAGTAGAAAGTTCACATTTTTAATTGGGAATCAATAAAATTGCAAAACAGGGAACTCAAGCCGAGAGGCTCACATGCATCATGACTTGTTGTCCAGTGAGGATGTATCAGTATTCTTCAATATCAATTTCTGAAATAAAACTGATCTTCGTCAACTTGGTGTGTTTTAAAGAAAATAAAGACAATCACATTGTTTCAGTTATGTATTGTATCAGGTTAGTCTTATATGCTGATGATACTAAATGTGAAACATTTAGTTGATATGCATTTTGGTAGAAACATGTTCAGAGGAACAGGTTTGTCTAAAGTTCACAGAGCAATATGCGCAGTCTGTTGATAAAAAGTTTATTTCTGGAAACAGAAGAGGTGATAATGTCTGCTTTACAGTGTCAAAGTGACATGTAGATAAATAAAAAAAAAGGCTCACCAAGAGAAAGTCTCAAGGAAATGTTGAGAGCAACCTGAAGGATGCAGAGGAGACCAAAAGACACAGCAACACACCTGTACAGCTTCAGACCTGCAAATGCATGCACACACGCATGGAGAACCCCCCCAACACACACACACACACACACACACACACACACACACACACACACACACACACACACACACACACACACACACACACTTCAGATCAATATTCTACCCTGTGTTGCTGAAAAAACAAAACAACAAGCACCATTGCATGCTTCTCCAGCACAAAACTACAGGACTGGTCTAAAGCTGGTATCAAAGTAACAGAACATTTTTAAAGCACTAGTTGAAAAAGACATGAACACATCATGCAAAATTATTGAATGCAAAAAAGAAAGCATTCGGTCTTTGAACAAAAAAAAAAAAGAAAAGAAAAAACACCTCAAACATTTTCATGCTGAAAACACTCAGTGATTAATTTAAATGCTACAACACTCTTCCATGAATTCAGTAAGGAGAAGTTTAACGTTGACTTGATGTTGGTGGCCTCTCACCTGGTGCTGTAGATGTGTCTCTGTTGCCTTTATTGGAGATGTTTTCCATCAAGACTTCAGGTTCATTTTCAAGGACGACCATCTCCATGTTGTTGAGGCTGAGAGTGAGGAGGCTGCTGCTGAGGGTTTTCTGTATATGGTTCTGAACTTTAAGGTACATCTTTATTTATCTTACTTCTGCCTAAAAGATTTGTACTTCCTCATGTTAAACTTCAAAAATACAACTCCCCTTTAGTACTTCCTCGTGTTAAATTTCAAAAATGCAACTCAAATGTGACAGAACACCAAAAAAAAAGCTGGTCCACGCACCAGACACTCATGAGGAGGTCGTTATCCTCTGGAGACACAATGAGGGAAGTTCTGGCCGGTTCAGTGTCGGGCATGTGCTCCAGACTGGGTTTAGCTGCACCATGCATGACTGCCAAAGTGTTGCTGTCCGTAGAATCTCTGGAGGAAGCCCCACTATCCCTCCAGCAGGAATGCAGTTCCCTCAGAAAATCCTCTGGGGGAAGGACCACAAATATAGAGGGGGACTGCCTGCATGGAAGAAGGCACTCAGGGGAGTAGCCGACTGGCTGTGGGACCTCCAGCTGTAGCTGTTCCAAGGATGCACACATAAAGACCTGCATTGACTCATCCCCTGTCTCACTCTTTGAACTTTGAGCTGACAGCAGAGATTCCGGTTCTGCTACCACAGAAACTCAATCACCCGTTAAAAAAAAAGAGGCAGAAGAAGCTAAAGACATTACATCTTCTTCAGGGACTACTGGCACGGCCTGGGTGGGTGGCATCTCTGCCTCAGCCACAGGAGTGGCAGGCTGATGAGATCCCATCTCCTCCTGCTCCCTGTGTAATTGGTCCACCTCTGTGGTAAGCTGTTGCCCAGTCTTTGCCCTCTTCCTGGGTGGTTTGGCCACTTGCAGCGGTCCCCCCCCACGGCTCTTCAAACGTCTTGCCTGAAAAGATGGCAACTGCCCAGGGGAGGAGGGGTCATCTTCAGCAACAAAGGATGCCAACTCGCAGTGCATAGGGCATGTAGCTGCAGTCTATACAGGGATTATCCGACAGCCTCTCCCTGAGGTGATCAGGGCCAAGGCACCTTGAACAGAGGTCGTTGCAGTACAATGGTGAGAGCTGTCCATTCCTGTACCCAGCTCTCTTACCTTGGGCCACTTCCTATCTGCGGTAAGCTGAGGGAAGGGGGCATACACCACCTGCATAGAAGCACAGGGTTAGTAGCTTCGCTGAAGCTACATCCAGGAGAGGGAATGGTCACCTGGCAGGTGTGATAAGCTGAGGGAAGAGGGAATATACCGCCTACAAAGCAGACGCTAGACTATCAAGCTCGTAAGTTCCCTCTTTGGCCACGCTCAGGAGAGGGAGGGGCCATGAGGGCGACTTCCTCTGGACAGCGGGTGGGCAGGGCCAGCCAAATTAATCAGGGAAATAAAGCATTGCATTGCAAGCATACATAGTTTAGATTAACTTTATTATATTTCAGCATTAGACCCTGACTTCTTGATTTGTTTTACAGTGTGCAGTCATCTGCGGTCGCTTCTGGGCTTGCACTGCTGTTTTGGCTCCCTTTCTGTGCTTGCTTGGTGCTTTAATCATTGTGCCTCTGGCTCCTCAGCACAGTCTGTTGCCCCTGTGTCCTGATGAATGGTCCAGGTTGGTCACTGAGTGTTACAACCTGTATAGCCCCTAAAAGCATATTCACGTGCCTGATTCTGGTGTTTACAAATGCAAATGCACAATTTCTTTGAATTTCCTTTTTCCTTGTTTCTTTTTTTGAATTATTGAATTTGTTAGAAATTATTTTTGCCTCATTGCTTCCAATTCCTTTTCTTTATTTTGCTAAGTATTTTTGCAATTATTTCTGTTTTCACAATGTATATATTGCTTTGTTCTCTTTTTTTGGTGAATATTTGTAGTTTAGGTACGGGATTCTTTTGGGGTATGAGGACTGCCATCTTTACAGCTTTTGATTTTGATTGTTTTTTTTGTCTCTTCTCTTGGCAGGTGCTGGGGGCTCTGGAGTGGGAGCGGTCCCATTTTCACTTTTGTTTGCTGTGTCACGGGTGCTCTGTATTTTTGGATCCTTCCCCCTTTGTTACGGCTGTCGTGGTAAGCCCCAGCCCTGTCCCAGTTTAGTTTTGTTTGGCAGGCCAAACCCCATTTATTCTTGAGTTAGTCTGCTCATTTTAACTTTCATGGTTTGTTTGTTTTATTTTGAAATCACGTCCTCTGGTCCGGTGAATCGCTCGAACTGGTCTTTGGGTTTTACAATTATTTCGTTTTATTGGTCATTTGAGATCCTGGGGTGCAAGTCCCCAGGTGGCATTGTACCTGTTTTTTCCCACTGCTTGTGTTGCCACATTATGATGCCGTGTAGGCTCGTCCTGTAATCTTCAAGCTGAATGCGAACTGCACACAAGAAGAAGAAATAAAAAAAAGGAACTGAACCTGGGGTTGACAGCAGAATTTATAACCTTCTAGGGTCAACCAGGGGTCACAAGTGACTTTGGTATATATACTTGAACTGTACATGTGCGAATAGAACATTCTGTGCTTTCAGCACCCCCCCTCTGGCGGTCAGTTGGTATGAAATAGAACCGAAACAGGATCAAGTAGGGCAGAAGATAAAAGCACAAAAACCTTTAGCAGAACTTGGTATTCTGAAAAGGACTAAACAGTTTAGGAGTGGGGGCTGTGACTGTATCATCTGTGTAACATGTGGGGGATGAGCATGGTGGAAGCAGTCCAAGGATGGATGAAGTACACAAAGTAGGTGAAATGTAAAAACTCTACATATGGATAAAGAAGCACAGTTGACAAGATAAAAAAGGATACAATGAGTGAATGATTTAAACTCCATGACAAGCAGCATCCAGCAGAGGTGATAATTTGTTGAAACAAGTTTACAGTAACTTGTGTGTCTGAAACAGTCTCTGCAGTCTGTTGACTTCTGCCTGATGACTTCTGACTTCTTACACTTTGAGTTTGGGACCTCTGGCAGTTGTTGAGAGGAGATGACTACCATTACGCTTTGGCTGAGGATGATTCTGGCATTTAGCTTTAGCTTGCAGTCTGTTCTCTTTAGCGAATTTGTTTTAATTGGTCTTGCTGGTACTCATTCTGCTTAGCCAGGTTGTAGCGACTGCTCTGCAGTTGCTGTGTCATTTTGATGAGACTGGAGTAATGGTGCTTCATCTACTTTTTCTTCGGTCACGTTGGCGTATTTGTAGTGCAGCTGTATTGATGGCCGAAACTGCCATAATAAAAAAAAGTACCAAAAAAAAAAAAAAAATAAAAAAAAATCAGCTTTAATTTGGCTTACTTTATATTGCACCAAGTACAGCGCAATCATTTCAAGGCCCTTTTACAGAGAAAACCCAACAGATCCACATGAGCAAGCAGAAGTGACTCCTTTTAAAAGGAAGAAACCTTTGCAGTACCAGACTCAGAGGTGGCAGCTTTCTGCAATTCCGTTTGGGGTGAGGGGATAGAAAGACAGAAAAGATGGGGCAGAAAAATTGATTTTCTGATTCAGCTCAGCATGCTGTGGACGATGCAGATGGATCAGGACAGGAGGCTTCAGACCATGAACCATGGGAATCCTGAGGAGAGAGGGAGACAGGGACAGTGAGGGAGGGAGAGAAAGACTACAGGAGGTAGAAAGTTCATAGACTAGAAGAGAGACAATGGTTAATGACATGCAGGAGTGAAACATGTTGAGTATGAAGAGAAGAGAAGCTCATTGTAGGTCCTACAGCAATCTTAAGCTATTGCAGCTTCACTAAGAAAATGGTCCAGAGACTGTCAGCCTCCCTAACTGAAACTGGGAGCTGGTTCCACATAACAGGAACCTGATGACTGAAAGCTCTGTCTCCTGTTGTACTTTCAGAGAACCTAGGAACCTCCAGCAGGCAAGCACTCTGAGAATGAAGAGTTCTCCTAGGGCAATGTGGGACGAACAGCTCTTTGAGAGATGATGGGGCCTGGTTGTCCAGCCAACTTCTTCTGGACATCCCATGGTCTAATTTAAGAACTAGAGGGGACCGGGCATTTGCTATTGCAGGCCCTGAACTTTGGAATACTCTTCCCATTAATATCAGAGTTGCTTCCTCTGTTGAGTCTTTTAAATCATTGCTGAAAACCCACTTCTTTTCACTGGCTTTCAATTCAAGTTGATTTTTTTTGGTATTGTAATTTTATCGTATTAGCAGTTTTTGTTTTAGTCTTGTGTTTAATGTTTAGTATAGTTGACCTTTTATTATATAATGGCGGTTTAATAATCCTGGAAAGCACTTTGGAGCAGTATGTTTCTGTTTTTAAATGTGCTATATAAATAAACTTGACCTTGACCTTGACTTGACCTTGGTTGTTAAGAGCTTTATAGGTTAAAAGACGAAGGCTGAGAGTGAGGAGGCTGCTGCTGAGGGTTTTCCATATATGTTGCTGAACTTAAGGTTAATCTTGATCAGTTGTCATTACTTCTGCTTAAAGGGACTTAAGGCAAGATTTGTGAAAAACTACACATGCATTTCCACTTTATTCAATGCTAATGGGTCGTGAAGCATTAAAAACCTAAAATAACAGGCCAATCCGCGTATCTGTCTGTTGCCTTATACAAGCTGTGTGCCAAATAATTTGTTGCTGTTCGGGATCCGAATTTCCCGCGCAATCGTGGGGATGTGACGTAAATTGACGCTGTATGCGCACTGCCGAACAGGAAGAACATGGCCGCCGTGGACACTGACTCAAACACTGCTGGGATCAGGGGCGGGCAGTGTTGCCAACTTGGTGACTTTCTCGCTAAATATGGCGACTTTCCAAAGCCTCTTTTCAACTTTTGTTGTCAAAAGTAACTAGCGACAAATTTAGTGGCTCTTGAGACGTGACAGGACGTCTCCGCTGTCCTCAGCAAGCAGCGGGTGCTGCGTGAGCCCCTTCCCCGTCCCAAAGCACTCACAGGCGGCCAGTCTCAGCAGCGCTCCCTGCTGAGTTGGGGCCGATTGGGGAAACGGCGCGGAGCTGCTCCACGGCGGCGACGGGAGAGCTCCAGCAGCCGCAGCCTGCTTCACGCGCCTCCGTGTTTATGCGGCGGGTCCCTGCGCGCTCCGCGGCCGGCACGGAGAGGAGCTCCGCGACAGATTTAAAAATGAATTGTTAGATTAATCAATGCATCGAAGAACTATTTCCTAGATTAATCGATTACAAAAGTAATCGTTTAACGCAGCCCTATTATCAGCGTTATCTCGTGAGTCAAAAAAATAAATAAAAAAAAATGACCGAAGCCGGGCAGGCACCCGAATAAATATTGGATATGCGTTTGATTCATGGAGGGAACTTCAGCTGCATTTGGGAGTGAAAATGGATGCTTCCAAGAATCACATAATATGAACTGTGGTCCTGCAGTATTCCGCGACGTAGTAAACAGCAGGAGCATCCCTGGTGCAGCGCTGTGAAGCCGGACATTCTGTAAAATGTTTGTGCGCGCTCCCGTGCCGCCTTGGCTGGTGGCTGCAGTTACCCGCAGCACCTATCGCGGCAGCACTGAGGTAAATTTTGAAAAGTTGCCTTAAGTCCCTTTAAAACATTTGTACTTCCTCATTTGAAATCAGCATTACAAATGCAGATAAAGTATGTTTAATCAACCTTACTTTCATGATCATATTGCATCTCTAAGGTGCTCCTGACAGGTATTTGACCAGGTATTTGACAATTAGCAGTTATAATCAACTTGAATAAGTTCATTTAAAGACATTTGAAGACATCTTCATTTCATGGCATTGATATTTTTAGACAGGGGGATGAGTTCAATTTAGCAGTTTAACGATTGACACATTTGTCCAACAGCAGGAGGGCAAAGCTAAATAAAAAGCTGTGAGGTTTATACATCTTTGAAATGCAGGAGTTCTATTTCATCCCTCCTGACCACCAGAGGCAGTGCTTCAAGCACTGAATGATCATTCTTGCGTATGCACATGTCGTGGCTAAATAACAACAACGTCACCTGGTGACATTCCGGTGAGTCTATAAAGTCACGTGACAACGGAGACTCAGTCCCTTTTGTTCTTCTCGCACATGGTGGAGTGCTTTGCTGCTTGGAGTGTTTTTTTGGGACCCACGGCTGCTGTTGCAACTCACTGCTGTTGGCCCGTGACCTAGCTGCGTGCGGTCGGTGTTGTGAGCACAGCTCACCCTCCGGGGCTGCATGGGCTGCCTGCGGCGGCGTGGTGCGTCCTGTCTCAGCATGGGTGAGTATTTCCTACTGCCGTTTACTGTTTGGAAGCTCGTTGTGTTTGTCTGTTGCCGTTTTCGGCGTGACTTTCTGTTTTTGCTGCAGCCGTTCCGGCTTGTTGTGCAGTGTTAATTGGGTTATTGCCGTGTCCGGCTCCTTCTTGGTTTTTTTTTCTTTTTTTCTCTCGTTCGTTTCTGGGATATCAGCTGCGTTTTTTTTCTTTCCTCTTTTCTCGCCTTTTTTTCCTTCCCTTTTCGGATCTCCACCGGTAGCGTGTTCGCTCGTGTGGCTCTTTTTGTTGGCTAATTTGCGGTCAGTAGCGTCTACGCCTGATTGGGCCTCCAGTTAGCATTTACTATGCTGGATTCACCCTGTTGCTGGGACTGTCTGGCTCCCCTCCAACAAGACGACGGGCATGATCTGTGCCCTTCCTGTCTGGGGGTGGCTCACCTGCGGGAGGGCCTTACGGACGATGCTTGTCTGAACTGCAGCATTATGCCCCTCTCTCTACGTACGGCTCGTCTAGCCGCGTAGGAGGGTACGATGGCATGGGCGCCGGTGTTGTCCTCTGCTCCGCTTCCCGCTGCACAGGCGGTACGGCGCTCCGCTGCTGGAGATGCTTCTTCCGCCCCACGTAAACGCTCCACTGCTGGGGACGCTTCTACGGCTCCACAGAAGCGATCCAGGGTGGACCACTCTTCTGCACTGACAGTGAAGGTCGACAATCTGACGTCTGAACTGGCTCAGAAGAAGGCCCTCCTCCAGGCCCATCAGGGTGCTGAGGGGCACCAGGACGCACCTGCACTTCACACTGCAGACGGGTCCTCTCTTTGTGAGGAGGATGCCATTTCTGTTGTGGCGTCAGATTCACATTTTCAGGAATCTGACTCGCAGTTTTCTGGGCAGCCGGACGTGAGCCCGGAGGCTTCTGAGGGGGCTCTGGGGCGTCTGCCTCTTCTGCGAAGAGCGAGGATAATGCCGCCATCACTGCAATTCGCACGGCGCTGGCACGTCTGCATCTCGATGCGCCTCCCACGCAGTCAGCGGCAACCTGTGCCTTCTTCCGGTGGCAGGCTGCTGCCATGGCTTTTTTGGTGCCGCCGTCAGCGGAATATATTGGTCAGCTTCATGCCTGCTGGACCGATACGAGGGCCTTTTCTAAACCTACCGCTGATGGCAGAGCCCTTCCTTCGATGGAGGAAGCTGCTAGGTTTGGGTTGGACCGTATGCCGGCTGTTGAGCCTGCCGTGGCCTCCCTTATCGTGCCCCCAGATGAGGCCTTGCAGACGGATGCTCGGTGGCTGCTTCCTCAATGTCGAGCTACTGATGAGCTGCTCTGCAGGGCTTATGAGGCGCTGGCTCGGATGGGGCGGATTGGTAATTCTATGTCCCATCTGCTACTGGGCCTGGCGTCTTCTCTGGAAGCGGTGCAGGTGGACTCCCCTATGCAGGGCCCTGTCGACGCTTCTCTACAGGCTTTTTCCTTCATGTCCCGGGAATTAGGTCGCCTTCTGTCTACCTTGGTTCAGGCTCGTAGACAGGTTTGGTTGGCGCAGTCCCCCCTGACGGAGTCTTGCTGGAGAACCCTGCGAGGTCTGCCTGTCCTCCCGGGTGAACTTTTTGGCTCTGCTGCGCTGGAGGCTCTGCAGCGTACGGCACAGACCACCCAGACGCAGCAGCAGATGGTGGGCCTTCATCGGCGAGCTCCTCCACGTGTCAGCTCGCAGGGGCCTGGCCCCAGGGTTTGCACCCCTTCCTGTGACCCTTTCGCCATTCCTCGGCTTCCCAGTTCGAGGTTGGAGGGGTTGCGGGGTGATCAGCGGGGAGGCACGCCTTCCTGTTCACCGCAACCAGAGCAGAGGGGGCGCCGCCCCCTCAGGTCCTCTTAAGACCGTAGGGGGTGTCTGTGAGTCGGGGGGGCCGACGGTGGGGTGTTTTACCCCAGAGCAGCTCCGTTACTGGGCTGCCACCACTCAAGATCGTTGGGTGTTGCTCACGATTGCCGGGGGTTACAGGCTGCTGTTCCACCGTCGGCCCCCTGTTTCGGGCCAGGTCCAGGTCACTCACATTCGGGACCCGGTGAGGTCCCGGGCACTACAACAGGAAATCGTGACCTTGCTGGACAAGGGCGCGGTAGTGCCTGTGAACCCCCTGCGAGACCCAGGGGGGTTTTATTCCAGGTATTTCCTGGTCCCGAAACGGACCGGGGACCTGCGACCGATATTGGACCTACGAGGCCTGAACAAATTTTTAAAGGTTTTACCTTTCCACATGTTGCGCACGAGGGAGGTGCTCCACACTATAGCGGAGGGCGAGTGGTTCACCAGCATCGACCTGAAAGATGCATACTTTCATGTGCCGATCGCTCCTCCCCACTGGAGGTTCCTGCGGTTCGCTTGCCAGGGGCGGCACTTCGAGTTCAGGGTTCTCCCCTTCAGCTTGTCTCTGTCCCCGCGGGTGTTTACGAGGGTGGTAGCGGCTGCCCTCACGCCATTGCAGGCAGGGGGGTTGAAGATCCTACCCTACCCGGATGACTGGCTCATTTGTGCTCCGTCGCGCGCGCAGACTGTGCGGGACACGGAGAGGGTCCTGGATCACGTTTGTCGGTTGGGGCTCCGGGTGAATTATGTGAAGAGCAGGTTGGCCCCCGCTCAGCACACGGTTTTTCTCGAGGGTGCTCTGGACACTGTCGCCATGACGGGACGGCCGTCCCCTCAGCGGGTGGGGGACGTTACGGAGTCCCTGGCTGTATTCCAAGAGGGACGACACCTGCCGTTCATTCAGTACCTGCGCCTCTTGGGGAAACTGGTTTCGATTTCGGCTGTTATTCCTCTGGGCCTGCTCTACCTGCTCCCTTTGCAGATGTGGATGAATGGCCTACGGCTGGATCCAACGCGGCTCACGCACAGGCGCACGCGGGTGCTGGTGTCACGAAGGTGTTTCCTGTCCCTGGTTCCGTGGCGGGACAGCCTGTGGCTCAACCGGGGCGTGTGGTTGGGGGCCCCACCGGTGCACGGCGAGGTTGTGTACACGGATGCCTCGTCCATGGGCTGGGGTGCGACGTGGCAGGGCCGTGTGGTACAGGGGAGGTGGTCCCCTCGGCTCCGAGGCGAGCACATCAATGTGCTAGAGCTGCTCACGGTTTTTCTTGCCCTGCGACGGTTGCTTCCGTGTCTGCGGGACAGACATGTCTTAATCCGCTCGGACAACAGTCGCGCCTGGCGGGGCTGCGGGCGGCACACGTCCCGGGACCACAGAACAAGGTGGCGGACTTCCTCTCCCAACAGTCATTGCTGCCGGGGGAGTGGAAATTGCATCCCAAGGTCGTGACCCTGATTTGGAGGTCTTTCGGCAGGGCAGAGGTGGATCTCTTTGCGTCAGCGGTTGCGACGCACTGCCCACTCTGGTTTTCCCTGGCGGACAGCACCAGTCCACTTGGTCAGGATGGGCTGGCGCACGACTGGCCTCAGCAGCTCCTGTACGCATTCCCTCCTCTGCCCCTCATATTTCCGACTCTCCGCAGGGTGTCCCAGGAGGGCCACAGACTTCTCTTGGTGGCCCCATTCTGGCCAGGGAGGACCTGGTTTCCGTTGCTGTGGAGGCTCTGCTGCACCTCTCCGATGCGCCTCCCCTGCAGGGCGGACCTCCTGTCCCAGATGGACGGCCGCGTCTGGCACCCCGATCCTGGTCGCCTCCAGTTCTGGGTTTGGCCGCTGCACGTCCTGGGGTAGATTTTTCTGTGCTCACCGGGGGCATGGGTCACACTATTACTTGTGCATGGGCGCCTTCCACATGATCATTGTACGCCAACCGGTGGAAGTTGTTTGCTGAATGGTGCCAGGACCGAGGACTGGACCCTGTATGCTGTCCTGTGGCGTCGGTCCTGTCATTCCTGCAGGACCTGTTGGAGAAGGGGAGGTCTCCCTCTACCCTGAAGGTATATGTTGCGGCCATTTCATGTTGGCACATTGAGGTGGATGGTGCTACTGTAGGGGACAATAAGTTAGTGTCCTTGTTTTTAAAAAGTGCCCGGCGGTTGCGGCCTCTGACCCGCCATGTGGTTCCTCCATGGGACCTCTCATTGGTGCTTGAGGCACTGTGCTCTCTGAAATTCGAACCGCTGACTGAGGTGGGCCTCAAGTGGGTGTCAATGAAGACCGCGTTTCTCCTGGCAATGGCTTCAGCTAAACGTGTCGGGGAATTGCAGGCCCTCTCGGCCCATGAGTCCTGCTGTCGATGGCGTCTGGATGGTTCGGGGGTTACTTTGTGGCCTAACCCCTCCTTTGTTACTAAGGTGCCCTCGGCAGCTGCTGTGGGGCCACTGGACCTGGCCCGTTTTGACTCGGGTTCTTCCTGTGAACACCTTTGCCCTGTACGTGCTCTGTCCACCTACCTGTGGAGGACAGAATCTATTAGGAGGTCTGACAGCCTTTTTGTGTGCTTTGCCAGGCCACAGGTGGGTCAGGCACTGTCTACACAGAACACACTGGGTGGTGGGTATCATCACGGAAGCCTATGCTCTTTGTGGTCAGCCGCTGCCTCCGGGGGTGAGGTGCCATTCCACCAGGAGCGTTTCCACCTCCTGGGCGGTGACGGTGTGGGTGCCGCTGCATCGTGGACGTCAGTCAACACCTTCGCCAGATTCTACCGTGTCAACATGGCTGCTGCTCAACCGCTGGACGGCATTCTGCGCCAGCATCGCCCTTCAATTGACTGAGGTGGGTGCATGAGTGGGTCCATTGATTCCTCTGGACCTTGTTGACACTAGTCATCCAGTGCTTGAAGCACCGCCTCTGGCGGTCAGGAGGGATGAAATAGAACAAAAGTTACGTATGTAACTGTGGTTCTATGAATCCCGGATGACAGCCAGAGCGTTCAGTCCCTCGGAATCCTCGTGCTGCGCGAGAAGGTTCTTGGGACTGAGTCTCCGATGTCACGTGACTTTATAGACTATATAAAGGTCACCAGGTGGCGTTGTTGTTATTTAGCCTCGACATGTGCATACGCAAGAATGATCATTCAGTGCTTGAAGCACCGCCTCTGGCGGTCATCCGGGATTCATAGAACCATAGTTACATATGTAACTTTCGTTCACATGACATGGACATGAACAGTGCTGCTTTCACATATTACAAACTGAGGATCTCACATTTTGACCACACCCCATTTTGCTTCCTTCCTAAAATGATTTGCAAATAACTAATTGTGACAGAGGAGAAGCCACATGTAAAATTCAACATTTAACACAACTTAATCAGCTGAATTTAAACGATGTCTTCTCTTGGACTAATTTTCTCTTCCTGGTTTAAGTCCTTTTCACCTCCTTTTTCCTGGAATCATACCAGTCCAGCCACTTCTTCCAGTTCCAAGTTGCTCCTGTCATTGCCAGCTCAGGTGGCAGCTTGACCTCGTCAACACAGAAGAGGTCTTCAGCATCAGTTGATTGGTTTAGAAGCACTGCTCACACCACAGCATGTTCCTTATCTGCCACAGAAGACGCAGTTGTTCTTATCACTCACAGTCACCCCCACGGGTGCTTCAGAGTCACTGCTTATGGAAATGCACTCAAAAGGAGAACTTCCATTTTAAAGTACAGCATATTTTACAGCATCCATCCATCTTCTATAACTGTTTGTCCAGTTCATAGTCGTGGGGTCTTGTTGCTGATCCAGGGCAGAGACAGTAGCCTGGACAGGCTGCAAGTTCATCAAACCTTTTTTGAAAACTGTGCTTCCATCCATCTTTTACCCTGTGAGAGGCCGCAGGATGCTGGAGTCAATCCCAACCAATGATGTTTGAGGGCAGGGTACACCCTGGACAAGTCACCAGTCCATCACACTGAGCTTCCTTTTTATTTAAATAAACAACAGATTCTGATGTTGATTAAACTGTAGATCTAATTGTTGTAGATTAAACTCTTAAACTCTTATGCCTTGTTTCTACCTCCCCTACTCTACTCTGCTCTACTCGACTCGACTCTACCCCGGTTCTGGGCGTTTCCATCAGCCTGCTTTAATAATAATAATAATAATAATAATAATAATAATAATAATAATAATAATAATGATAATAAATTTTATTTATAATGCACTTAAACAATGTCATTGCAACCAGGGTAGGTTTTTCGGCAACGGATGGTAAATGAACAAAATCATTGCAATAAAAACAATTTCAGCAACGCAGACAGTAACGCCATGGTCTGTTGGGGAGGTTCAGGTGGTCATTTGTTTTGTGGGGATGAAAAGATCCAGTGGGAGCTTAACGTTGCTGCCCTAAGTTTTTCAAGACCTCCCCAAGTCCGTGGCAGACCATGGATCCCATTGGACCTCAACCCAGTGCCGAGAAAAACTGAAACAACAAGGGTCAGAACTCAAAGAGCGGGGCTGAAAAGACATGTTCCGGGTTGTAACGGCTAAGTGCCGATCTCACGCTCCTATGATAATTTAAACAGCTGTTTATTTTTAATGATGAACAACAAAAATAAAATATAAAATAAAATATTTTTTCCTTTTTTGAGACTGAACTTTGGTAATTGTCCTTTCTGAGGTGGTGCCCCAAAATTAATTAATAAATCACAAGTTTTTTTAATTCATAATTCATTCATTCATTCATTCATTCATTCATTCATTCATGTTTATTTTATTCCATTTCATTCATGATACATAATTTTTCTACACATCTCTTAATCTTCATGTGCTATCATGTGAAATGAAAAGGAGCAGACAGAAGACAAGTCTTATATACGTCTGCCCCTTCGCTGCAACTCATTTTCCCAGGGCAACCAGCACTTAGACCATGTATTTGGATTCTCGCTTAACTACTACAGAACATTCATGCATGTAAAAAAACCAACAACAAACAAACATACAACAAAACCAAACAACAAAAAAACAAAAACAAAAAAAACCAAAAAACCAAACAGAACTACTCCTTACCTCAATCATCCAATTCATAATTTTTTATTTTTTCTTCTTTAAACTTTTTCTTAAACTGAAACATGACTGTACAATCCTTTAACTCCGTGTTTTGTGGATTCCATAGCTTTGTACCTACAACAGAAATACACATCTGCCTTAGCGTTGTCCGAGCAAACTGGTAATTGAAATCATGTGGTCTCCTATGATTTCCGCTCTCTGATCTAATGTCAAATATATGTTGAAGCTGTTTTGGTATAACTCTAATTTTCGCTCTGAACACCACCAGAAGTGTTCTCAGCTCAGTTAAGTCTGTTAATTTTAGTAAACCCAACAACATAAAAAGTCTATTGGTATGTGCTCTATAATCCTTTTTATACATTATTCTTAATGCTCTTTTTTGTAACTGTGGGAATTTATTTTAGTTTCAATATCCTTATTTTAATACTTGCTTGCTCACATATGATACTCAGGGAAAAATATCCCAATATAATATGCATTTAACTTTGTTTTGCAGCTGCTTTTGTATTTCTTTGTATTTCTTAATGATTTGTAACCTTAGCCATGAAAAAAGCACATGAGGTCCCGGGAAGTTTTTCTCGTCTGAGCTCTTGCAGATAACACTTGAGGGAGTGAAGGACGGAGACTGTCGGGGCGAGATAACCCGGGATGCGGAACCTGGGAGATCCACGTGCCTGGGAGAGAGGACGGGGCGGACGATGGAAAACTACCGAGAACCACTGTTTGAGAACCCCGCCTGCGAGCGAGGGATCAGAAATACACACACACAGTTTAGACATCGCTCTTTTTGCCTGCTGGACGCTACTTTCGGGTAGACCAGGGACTCAAAGACTAGAATTCCTTGTCAGGGAAACAACATCTTTTTGTAATAAATTCACACACTAAACAGCCAGAAGTTGTCAGGTCCTTATTGTACACCTTGATATTGGGATCCAAAAAGGCTCTGTGGGATCGAGGCGTGATTGGAGGGGAAGCCTTGGCTGGAGCGGCCTCATGGAGACGGCCTGAAGATTCTACACCTCGACATAACTTAACCAAGGAAAAAATATTCGTCTTGTATGTATTGCCCCACACTTTTAAACAATAAGTAAAGTACGGCAATACTAACGTACAATACAACATTCTCAAAGTGCTTGTATCCAACTCATATTTTACTTTGTTCAAAATAAAAAGACTCTTAGCCACTTTAGCTTTTACATACGATATATGTTTTTTCCATGTCAATTTGTCATCCAATATCACACCCAAAAACCTAATTTCAGAAACTCTCTCAATGTTTATATTATCTATAGAAAGTTGAATTTCATTCTTTTTTTGATTAGAGAAGATCTTAAACTTTGTTTTTTTTTTACATTTAATGATAACTTGTTTCTGTTAAACCACTTTTTAATTTTGTCCATCTCATTTTTAATATTTTCCGCTACCTCATTTAAATCAATCCCTGAACAAAAAAAGTTAGTATCATCTGCGAACAAAACAAACTGCATTAACTTAGACACTTGGCAAATATCATCAATATATAAAATAAAAAGTTTAGGTCCCAAAACCGAACCCTGTGGTACTCCACATTCTAACTTCCTGCAAACTGATTCATATCCCTCCAACTGGACATATTGCTGTTTGTTTTGAAGATAACTGATTAGCCAATCTAAAACTACACCTCTCACACCAAAATTGTTCAATTTACTTATTAATATTGTATGATTAATTGTGTCGAAGGCTTTCCTCAGATCGATAAAAACTCCAATTGTATGTTTATGTTCGTCAATTGCTTGTGTTATTTCTTCCATTATTTTCATAAGTGCCAGAGCTGTAGACCGATTTGTTCGAAAACCGTACTGACTCTCACTCAGCAGATTATTCTTCTCAATAAAGGAATCCAATCTTAGTACGTACAACTTTCCCAACACTTTTGAAAACTGTGAGAGTAACGACACCGGCCTATAATTAGTAAAATCGTGTTTGTCTCCACTTTTGTAAAGCGGGATAACCTTTGCAGTTTTCATTCGATCTGGGAAAACACCTGTACTCAATGAAAGATTACAAATATACCTTAAAGGCTTAATAAAACAGTCAGTGGTTTTTTTCACAATACACATGTCTATCCCATCACTATCTGTTGATGTTTTAGTCTTTGATTTGGTCACAATGGATTTGATTTCATCTTCCCTCACTTCTTCTAGATACGTGGATTGCATTATCTTGCTTCCCCTTTCACATCCACCATCTTCTTGTCCATTTTCATGTGGAATGGCATTGGCCAAACTTGGCCCCACATTTACAAAAAAATAAATTAAATTAATTTACCACTTCCTTCATATTTTTAATAATTTTCTTACTGTCATTCACAAAGTAGGTGGGAATATCTGTGGAAACATACCTATTTCCTATCAATTGATTCAAGATTTTCCATGTACCTTTTAAATCATTCTTATGCTCTTCAAGTCTCTTGTTATAATATGCTCTCTTTGATTGTCTCATTATAATTGTCAATTTATTTTTGTATAACTTGTATTTATTTTCTGCAGCTCTTGTTCTTAATCTAATAAAATCTCTATAAAGTTTATTTTTCTTTCTACATGCATTTTGCAAGCCCTTTGTAATCCAGGGCTTTTTATTAAATTTTCTGTTGTTTTTACTATGCATTATTGGACAATGCTTATCATAATGAGATAGAAAACACTTTAGAAAAGACTTGTATGCATCATTTACACTACTTACATATACTCCTTCCCACAAGATCATTTCTTAATTTCATCATTGCTTCCTCTGACCTTATTCTTCTATACCTGGGACATTTTTGATCGCTGTAATTCATTACTTGTACAACTTTGTATGTTACAAATATGGGTAAATGATCACTTATATCATTAAATATTAGTCCACTTTTAATATTGTTCTCCAATGTGTTGATGAAAATATTATCAATTAGGGTTGCACTGGCCGTGGTGATCCTATTAGGCCTGGTGATTAATGGGTAAAAACCTCTACTGTATAATGCATCCAAAAAATCTGATGTTGCTCTGTGTTTAAATACATTAATTAGGTCAATATTAATATCACCACAAATTATGCATATCTTATTATCATTTAAACTCTTAATTAACTCTTCCAGATTGTCTTTGAATGTCTCAACCTTAGACCCAGGGGTTCCATAAACACACATAACTACAATATTTCTCCTCCCTTCTATTTCTATTTCCACCGTCAAGCATTCCATTAAATCATCAATTGTGGTTGTCATTTTTTCTACCCCATTACACTTCAGATTCCTATCAACAAACAAGGCCACACCCCCACCCCTTTTGTTGGCCCTATTAACATGATGTAGTTCATAACCCTCAAGATAAAAATCAAAACTTCTGTTTTCGCTCAACCATGTTTCAGACAGCGCAATGACCTTAAATTTATTATTAAATGTGTCCAAATAACCCCTAATGTCTGTAAAATGTGCATACTCGTACATGCTTCTAGAATTAAAATGAATAAGTGAAAATGAATTGTCCAATTCTACATTTTCATTAATTTGCTCGTTACTATAGTATTTACAATTATCACCAATATAACTAAATACATGACTCTCAGGGTCTACATCATTTAAATCATACAATTTTCTTCACTGGAACCCGTGAGGATTTGACTTCCAACAATATCAGTCATTGTCACCTTTATAATGTCTGTAACCTATCCTTCAGGAAGCAAACCCCCATGCATTCGTTCTTCTTTGTGCAGACCCGTACCTTTAGCCTTGTCCTTTCCATGCCGATTCCAAAAGTGCAGTAATGTCTTAACACTTGCCATTAGTTCATCTTCATTTTCTCTCGTCCTCCTCTTCCCAGCGCCTGCTGTCTGCCAACCTGCTGCCTTTAATATAGTCTCAAAGTCTGGTTTGGTAGCTGGGAAATCCACTGTAACCCAGTACTCTCGCACAGCCTCAGCTGTGGCTTGTGGATTATCAATCAACTTAAATTGCACATCCTTCTCAAATACTAAGAGTGCTTCATCAGTTCCAGGCCACTGACTGTACTCAGTGCTGAACATGTGTCCTTGTGATCCATGGAAGAAGAGAAAAAGGGAGGAAAAAAAAGGAGAAAAAAAGAGAAAAAAGAATCGGCAAAAACTGTCCACATTATCTGAACTGATCAAGGTCTCTAAGTTCTCTTACCAGTATTATCTTTGCTTGCTCTGTTGAAGATCCGTGGAGCTGAATGAAGACTTTGCAGTTTCTCATCCATGTAGCTTTAAAGGTGCTGTAGGCAGGATTTTGCTAGTCAATGCTAATTTTTCTGTGTTTTCTTTGGATTAAATGTTAGAGTATCCATTGATAATCCTTTAGGAGTGTAGCATAATTGCACTACCGCGAGGGCGCAGCGTTTCCATCTGTCTCTGTTCTGAGCTGAAAAGGAATCTCGACAGCTCCAGGTATCTTTGACCAATCAGAAGAGCCCATGAGGCTCTAACCGTGATTGATCGAGAGGTGTTTGTCGCACGTTCTTGTGGGAGGGGCTTGACTTGAGTAAGGGCGTGAAGTCAGAGAAAACAGGACAGGATTGGCTGTGCTGGGTTTCAAATCGCCATCTTAGATGGGTCAAATCGCCATCTTGCTTAGGCTAAGCAAGATGGCGGAGATGCAGAATCCTGCCTACAGCACCTTTAATTTTATTGTTCTTCTTCATGATGCGCGCTTCCCGGGCAAGATCAGATGTCTTTTTTGTCAGATGCTCATTTATACATACAGCAGATCCTTTCAACTTTCTTCCTTGTCGCAGTAGTTCCATCTTGTGTTTCCGATTCACAAAGCGCACAATGACTGCAGGCTTTGCTTTATCCTTTCATGGCAGTGTGTGACAGGCTGAAATGTTGTTTGTATCCACATGTATATCCTTTTCCCTGAAGAACTGCACCACTTGGTCCTCCAAAGTTTGCAAATCTTCACTTGCCGCATCCTCTACAATGTTTCTGCCCGTCGCCGCTGCTCTTGCGTAGGATCTTGGTCGTATATTCAGTCCTGTGATGATAACGTCTTCCATTCTCGTGTATGCTTCCATGTTGTCAATTCTGTTTTCAAGCTCTGTGATTTTCTTGTCTTTCTCTCTAATTGTTTCTTTCAGTCTCTTCACTTCCTCCACAAGCTCTGTTAGCTTGGTTAGCTGTTGGGAGACACTAGCCAGGTCCCCAGACATGAAGTTCAGTGACTTCCGAATCTCCTCAATGTCGTTTTCCATCTGTGAATTTTTCTTTGGAGGCATCGCAACATTTGCGTTAATGCTTTCTTCGCCGTCTCTCTGTATCTTATCGGGAAAGCTTTAATTGTTTTCCACTTCTGCTTGCAACAACTAAACGGACGCCGCCATCTTGGTTGCCAGACTTCGCCTCTGTTGTTTGCTCAGTTAAAGGTGAAATACACGATTTTCTCGAAAAGACGAAGCCCCACGTCTGTTACTCACTTTTTGAACAACGCGCATGCGCCAGACCATCCGCCTGGCTCTCCTGCTTCTCCCAGGAAACGCGGAAGTGTACGAGCGCGATCTCCTCTTCTCCGCCGTGCACGGCTCTGTTTACAGTTTCTGCGATCCGCCTCGCTCATAAATAAAGCTTTTTTTCCAAAACAGTTACAGTTTCATTATGTCAGACTCGCCATCGGTAAGTACTAGCTCAGAAGCTCACCGGCGACAAAAACACTCTGAATGCGCATGCGCAAAAGGGAGAAGCTGATTGGGCGCAAGCACGTAGAACCGCCTTACGAAAGCAGCTCGTCAGAATGATTGACAAACGGACCCACCAATTATTTAGGTGATCCACCCGGAAATCAAAATGTTGTATTACACCTTTAATTCAAACTTCTCTCAGTTCATTTTCTGTAATTTACCCATTTTCGGTAAATTAGTCGTTTGTGGCATAGTTGATTGATCAATAACACTTCATCAGTCAATGATCTAATGGTTAAATTGCTCTGTGATTTACTCATTTCCAAATAACTGATTTTCTGCCATTAGCAATGAATGAATAAATAAGAATTTATTGTAATTTGAAAATTTGCATTTATTTATGAAGATATTATAAAATCAACGCTTAAAAAATGTGTGCCTTTGAATCTGAGGAGGGCTGCATCGTGTACATTAGAATAACAGAAGAGCTTTTTTGATTGTATCTGGTTTGATCTCATCTGATGAAGAGCTGGGATGCTCACTTATGGAGCGACTTTCTTCTCACAAATCCAGTGGTTTTGACTGTCACATGACCAGTCATTCCAGTTGTTTCCCTCAGCAATTGAATATATCTCTCCACAATCTTCCTCTTTACCCATTTGATTGTTGTTGGGCTCTCCAGGGAACCAGTAGCTGAAAAAACAACACAAAACAAAAAACATCTTTTTTTAAAACCTAGAAAAGTTTGACACACAAGGGTTAAGATGCAGAAGTAATAAGTTAGTAGTTACTTGTTCACTTCTTTAAGTTCTTTCAGCCTAATGTAAGTTGATTGACTAAATTATATGTGAACCTTGTGTTCAGTGGAGACCCATCCACCCATCGCCACGTCCCTTCCTGTGCTCTGTCAGTCAGTCCAATCCACATTCTCTTGGAAAGTCTTCTTGAGAAGTCCTTACAGAGAAAATGATTGAGCAGTACTAGTCATCAGTCTGACTGTGCATTTGCAACTCTGTTCACTCCTCGTATTAAATCACACAGACATAAGTTACCTGCTCTTCTTGGCTGTCTATAATCATCAGGTCGGCCCCTCTGCTCAGACAGTCATCTCGACTCTCCTGCCAGGTTTTTTCAGTGGAGGAAATGTAGTAGAAGCTGGAACAGAAATACACCCATCCCTTTTGGAGAAGCTGATCTGAGAGGGAAAAAGAAAAGCACAATGTTATTATATTTACAGTTTCATTATCATTTGTTTTATACATGAACACACTACTTGTTTCTTTAACTGTGCATCTATTGAGTAAACATTTGTACTATTGTCGATGAAAATTTTGATCAGTGGCTCAAAGAAAGTTGTCAGACACTTGGAGAGCAGTTTCTGTGCTATTTGATTCTCTAAAACATTGAAAACCAAGGTCCCAGAGTCTAGAGGAAGAGCGCAGAGGCTCAGAATCCACGCTGCTTGAAGTTCAGTGTGAAGTTTCCACAGTCTGTGATATTAGGACTACCCTGTCATCTGCAGGTGTTGGTCCCCTGTGTTTTCTGAAGTCCACAGTCAACATAGCCATCTACAAGGACATTTTAGAGCACTTCACACATTCTTCTGTTAACAAGCTTCATGGAGACGCCAATTTCATTTTCCAGCAGGACTTGGTACCTGCACACACTGACAAAGGTTCCAAAAGCTGATTCAATGACCGTGGTGTTACTGTGCTTGATTGGCCAGCAAACTGGCTTGATCTCAACCCCATAGAGAATCCATGGGGCATTATTAAGAGCAAGGTGAGAGAAACCAGACCCAACAGTGCAGATGACCTGACGGCTGCTATCAAAGCAACCTGGGCTTCCATTATGCCTGAGCAGCGCCACAGGATGATCGCCTCCATGCCACACTGCACTGATGGAGTAATTCATACAAAAGGAGGCAAAGATGTGCAACATTCTGAAGAAGATAAAGCAACTGTGGAAGAAAAATTATTTTAACAGTTTTTATTTTACCCATTAGTATCCACCAAAACTGTATACTATTTTGCAGCTTGCTTGTAAGGGGATCAAACTTAGCCTTAAATAATGAATTTTGATACCTCATGACAACTATGTCTAAAACTCTCTTTTGTAATTCTAAAGGGAAGTTGCTGAAGCTATTGACGATCTGTTGTGTGGGCTGGTATAAGCCCAGTCTTATCCCAGTTCAATTTATTGTATGCAAAGTTGATCAATCAAGGACAGAATTGATTTAATAGATGTTTGAAGAGGAGATATGAAAAGGGGGATATCATCCACATAGAGAGATCTGGATGCATTAAATTACCCATTTTCCCAATTCTTTTTGCCAAAATTTTTCTGAGTTTTTTTACTCTGTGTTTAATAAGGTTATAGGTTTGTAAGAACCAACCTCCTCCAGATCTTTCCCTTTTTTAAAAAAATTAAAGTGATAGTCACCTCATTGAGTTCTCTGCAATACATTGCAATACATGCCTTCCAATACATTCTATTCAAGTAGGGCACTAGCAGTTTGTTGATTGTTTTGTTATCAAATCTATCCAATCCTGGAGTTTCAGTTTTAAAGGGATTTTTTGTGAAATTTTGGTGTAAATCCCAGAAAAGCTAAGTCTGCCTGGTTACACTTATCCAGGAAATGTCTATTCATGTAAGATCAATATAAAGTCTCAAAAAATTGTCTAAATCTCTGATTTACAGATTTATGTGTAGTTAAGACCTCCCGAGTGTGATTTTAATTCTATACATCACATGTCCACTCTCCAAGTTACGTAGTTGCCTTATCCATTATTTATGCAGTTTATCACCAAACTCAAACTATTTCTGTTTTGTAAGCATAAAGGCATTACTAATCTTGGCTGAAAGTATTTGATAAAAATTTTACTTGAGCGTTAGAATATGGTTAAATTACTCTTCGGAGGGATATTGTGCATTTTCCATCACAACTTTATCTATTTTCTCTTCCAGTTTTGACTGTTCCTCTCGCTTGTATTTCTTTTACAGGCTTGCAATTATATAATACAATGACCTAAATTGTCCTTGAATGTCTCCCACAGTAAAGAGGGAACCGTTTCAGGTTTGTCATTTGTTTCAAAAAGATATTAGTGTGTGTTTTAATGTATTCACAAAAAACTGAATCAGTTAAAAGCTGTGAATGAAACCTCCGGTCTCTTCGCTGTTGGTCTATCTCACCAAACAAAAATGTTACTATGCAGTGGTCAGAAGTAATAAAGTATTTCATAAGGTATTTCATAAGGTATTTCATAAGGTATTTCACGTCACCTGCGTATGATAACAATTTACTGTCAAGCAGAAAGTAGTCTATTCTTGTGTGTACATTCTGGACATGGGAGTGAAAAAAATTCTCTGCCTGTTGGATTAAGAGTCCTCTATAGATCAGACCACCACTCACTCACTACATACACTCAGGCTTCCTGGTGTTCCCATGCAGTCTCCCATTGAGGTACTGACTAGGGCATTCTACACTGAGCATCCAAGATCTGGCAGGATCAGGCATTAAGAGGACAGTATGGCATCACCTCTTTGTCAGCAGGAGTAGAATGGTGTTTAAAAGGCACATCTTTTATTCAGAGATCACACACTTGAAGACAACAAAATACAGATCGCACAAGATCTTCTCTGATTCTTCAGCAGAGTATTTAGTCCTTTACGGTCAGTCTTCCAGATCTCCTGTTGTCAAACGTGACTTTGAATGGTTTGCCTTCATTCATCTCTCAGGTGTCCCGGTGTTTTCATTTGTTTCCATTATTAACAGTTGGTGAGGACGCTCATTCCCTCAGCTTATTAATTCATATCCGCATTTGAGTGCAACAGCCGCTCAATATATGTGACAAGATTTATTACAAATCTCCTAAATTGAGCTGGTGCAGGAGTCTCTGAACTCTCAATTAGACATCGCCATTTTAAACACGACACAAAATGCAATAAATATCCATCTGTCCTCATTTTGCTTTCTGTTAACTTGTGTGAGATCCATACTCCACACTCACCAAAGTCATTCAACGTCCTCTTCAACTCATCCCTCTCCCTTATCAGAGCATTCTGCTGGGATTCTGTCACAGTGGAGGAAAGGCAAAAAAAAAAAGTATTACTATAGCACCATTCAGACGCAAGGCAAATCACAGTGCTGTCGAAAGAAGTAAAATAATTACATTAAGCAGACCGATTAAGAATCTTAATCTAAATTGATTTTTATTATGAAATACATTAAAACACAAATGTTCAAAACAGCATGAAAAGGAGAATGAAAAATGTAATAAGGAAAAGTTAAATATAATAAGTAAACTCTGTATTTTATTTGACAGCCTGAGCAAAAAATAAAGCTTAAAATCCTGATTTAAAGAAAGTGAGTTGTATTAGCAGCCCTCAAGTGTTTAGGATGTTAGTTCCACAGGTGAGGAGTGTAGGAACTAAAAGCTGCTTTTCCATGTTTCCTTCTGACTCTGGGAACACTGAGTAAACCTCTTCCTGAGTATGTCAGGAGATCTGGGTGTTTCATACTGCACTAGTAAATCTGACATGCAATAATTATCCCCAAGACCATAAAACCATTCACAATGATGGGACAACTGTGAGGTCACGTTGAGTTTGACCTTTGCCCACCAAAACTATTTTAAGATGTTTCAAGTCTGTGGTAATTTGTTAGAAATGTAAAAGTTATACAGAAGTTGTTCAGTTCTGACCATGCAGAAATCAAACCAAATGTGTGTTGCATTCAACTTTTTATTATAGTGAAGTGAATTCAGAAAAATGAATTGTCAGAAACTGGAAAATGACAGAAAGTAAACATTGATTTACTGTCATACTTAAGTCATCCAGGTTCTTCTTCAGCTCATCTCTGTCTCCATTCAGGGTTTTAATCTCGGCTTCATGACCTGAAACTGAAATTTTTTCATTTATTGCATCAACTCTCCAAAGTCTTTGATACTGAAACTGTGATACAAGAGCTCTCTCTAGTGGTGCCTGGAGGAGAAGCATTTTTGAAAACTGCATGTGTCAATATGGCTAAATTATTTAGTTTTTTACAGTTGCTAAATGTATTTCTTGAAACCTCTATCCAATATATCAAAACCTTAAACACAAATCCAAAAATTCTAACTACATTCACAAAACCTCAGATGTTTCCGTCAAAATCAACTATCACTTCAAAACCAGTTCTCCTGTGTTCAAAACCAAACTATGCGTTCAGATCTTACAAACAGCAAGTAAAAACATGTTCACCTCAGAACATTCATTAGACACTACATGAATCAACTGAGGACACGGCACACAGTCCATGTAGTGCACAGAAAATGTTTATTTACTGTAAATGCATTTAGCATAAAAAAAAGCATTGAAGCCAAAGTGATATCTAAATTCGCTGTCACAACAAAAACAAATACAAAACAAAAGTACACTACTGCATAGTCATGGTCATGGAGACTCAGGGCTCTAACTTGGTAGACTGCACCGAGTCCGCCCGCTGTCAGCCGAGCGTAAAGCTCGCCGTTGGCGGATAAAGTCAACAGGGCGTGTCCAGAAAAATTGTCCTAATTTCGTGAACCAGGCGCAGTCACGCCTCCATCCCGCCCACTGGCGCAGGTGGCGCAAGAGGGAGGAGAGAAAGTGGGTTTAACCCAGCTGAGCATAATTTGACCAATCAAATGAACACCTCTCCTTTTTGTCAAATGCACTGCAGCGAAGGACACTGCTATATTAACATGATGAAATACATTTTATTTCCTGGCCTCAATACTAAACCATAGTGAAGCAACAATGTATATGACTGTATTTTAAAATAAATAATCTCTTGAAGAGCTTGGGGAGCCAGACAAATGAAATAAAAATGCAGACACCCTGCATTTACAGGCTCATACTTCTTTTAGAGTGCCGACCGGCTCCGCCGAGGTCTTTACATACAGTGCGCGCTTTTACCCACGACACTATTCATTCACAAAGAAAGACAAGGCAAACTGACAGGTGCATGGCTGTAGCAAATGCATCGTGACAAGATGCAAGATCAATAAAACACACAAAGAGCCTTCCCAAGGCTGTCCGAACCATGTTTTGGTCCGATGGTGTGAAATAACTTCTGACATCGTCCGAGTTTCCTCCTCAAAATCACAGGTAGAAATGATGATTCACCTGCTTTTTACGCTGTTCAACGCATGCATATGTGGCCGTGTGGGATCCACACAGTTCTGCACCCGAAATATGTTCATTTTATTTTTTCAATCAGATCAGTCAACTGAATGAAGCCGCTGTGGAGTGTGTTGGTCAGCTCTAGTGACAAATGGACTGATTCTCCATACGAAGGATTTCTTTTAAGCCGGTTCAAAATGACATGAGAGATCTTCCGAGCACAAAATAGAGACTGTTCATGCATGAATGAGGAGAGCAAAGTGGAGAGTCCCTCATTTTCGACTCATTCATGATGACAGAGTTGGTGTCACAACTCTATATTGACAACATATCCTGCTCTGGGCCCAGCCGAATTGTGCATTGACCCACTTGAAACCATTTTCACTTGTGGTTTGTTTTTCTTTTCTCTTTTCTTTCTTTCTCTTTTTTTTCTTTTTTTTGTTGGTTCTTTGCCTGAGGAAGATCGACAGCGGTGGAAACCTAGCGCGAAAATAAGATAAATAAACAAAATATTAAGTCAAGAGGATCAGCAAACCTTTTAATGCCTCATGTCTGCTTTATTGATGCCTCAAATCAGGTTTTAAAATTTATTTAACTTTTTACAGTGCGCATTTGAACAGCGTCACCTCTCACTGACACTCCGCACACTCGTTTCCCTGATAAACACACACACACACCAACACACATAAAAAAAGTTGTATTATTAACCGTCAATAATAATCAAGAACATTTTAAAATTAGTAAAATAAGTCTCCCCGGCTGCGCATCAAGACGGACACCTTCCCACACCGTCCCGTCCTCACCCTGCTCATTTGATTCTGGGACTGCAGGCTCCACAGGACAAAGGTATTTATTCAGAAAATATGTTCGTTCTAAAATTAATTTTTGGAAACGAAAAAAACATGGTTTGCTGTACTTTGATGGAGGATATAATATTTTACCTGAATCTGTAATTGGCACCTCTGGAGACGCTGCAGTGCTCCTTCTGTCAACTACCATGCTCACTGTTGTGTTGAATTTTATTACATTAGTTTATTTTTTTACACCATTTTATGTGATAATTATTTAGTTGTAAACTGACAGTAGCCTACAGTAATTCTCTATACCTGGAGGTGATGCGAGAGCGCTTCCATGTGCCACTGCAGGTTCTTTGCTGGACTGTACAGCAGCTGGAGGTCGATCGGGCATTTTTGGGGCAGCAGGATTAAATTTTTTTTCGCTGTTTGGCCCGTGGCTGTTCTGACTCTGATTCAGAACTTTCCTCCTCTTCACTCCAGTAAAGATCGCTGATGTCTGACACGTCTCCGCCATCCGATTCCCCCTCACTGACCTCCTGTATCATTGCTAAAGTTTCTTCCACCTTATATCTCTTATTTATGCCTGTTTTTATTGTCTTTCTTTTGGGATTTGGTTGATATTTTTGGCCGTCTGTCTGATTGTCTGCTGTCAGAGCTCGCTCCCTGTTCAGATGCGTGCATGAACCAAAACAAATCAATAGCAGAAAAAAAAAAAAAAGCCCCGTGAAGTGCGTCTTTTTTTATCAGCGATCTGTGAGACGCTGTTGGCCTTTGGAGGTATAAATGCTTTGTAATATTATTTGTGTCATTGTTAGGACCTTATTTGCTTCAGAAAAACATACAAGACACATATTTAGGAAAAATCAAAGAATTAGAGGACAGGGGAATCATTTTTAACAGATTTATTTGAATTCCAAAAACCCAAATGGTCTGTCAGACCGTCTTGGCTGTTAAAGAAGATAATAAAAACAATTATGTGCTTCATAAGTGATTCTGTGTATCTTTCATGACACTGACAAGCTGTCAGTGTCATCAGATCCTCCGCTCCCCAGCCTGCTCACACCTTCTGCACTAAACTCTCACTGGCCCAGCTGATTCTGTCGACCTATCCCCCTGGTGGGCCGCTACGCCCATCTTGGCGCAAGTGCAGCGGACCGGCCAGACACCCTCTTCTGCGCCTGTCGAAAATAGGAATGCGCTGCCTCCGCTGCTGATCAATGGCCAAGTTGCGCCGTCAAATTAGAGCCTTCAGTCTCCAACATCTTGTCTTTGTGCGGGGTCTGGCCAGAGGACTTCATCTACCATATAAATATATCCAGCCAGTAAAAACAGTATTGTAATGAGTATTACTGTACTAACAGTAAAGTACAGTAGTATTCTTGATGGCAAAGACATATACAGTAAATACATGTATTTCAAAGACACAATTACCTATTGTCTTCTCTGAATGCCCTGATGATGCCGGCGACAGAGAACCTGCTCAAATTGGGTTGGACTCTTTGTCCTGCCTCTCTCATTGTCATCCCGTGAACCAGGACATGGCGGACAATAGTTGCCCGAATTTCATCCGTGATGACTGTTCTAGGTCTTCCCCTTCCTCGTCCTCTTCCTCTGCCTCTTCCTCCATCTCTCATGCCAACTCCTCTGCCTCTCCGTATGTTTCCATCATTTGTTTATGGAAGCACATGTGCCACCTGTGCACTCTGAACTGGCTTTTATCCTCCCCACTTGGTCTGATCACATCATGTGTTGGAGTTGTGTTCACATTTTGCTGCCAGTGATTACAATTTTCAAAAATGTTGTGAAATGTATTTATTGAACAGGGCCGGGTCTATGCAGGGGCAAGAGGGGGCCTGACCCCGTCATATAAAATTTGTGCCCTCTCAAACTAAATCCCCCAAAATATATTAGCATGAGCATGCACTGCACCATCCTCGCTCCTACGCTACATATGTAGCCCCCCCGAATGCACATTTGTGCCCCCCCATACACTTGATATGCCCCCCCGAGATGAATGTCTGGTGACGGGTCTGCAGGGAATCAACTGCTACTCTGCACGTCAATGGTGGATTGGCTATTTCAGCACCATGGACAGCGCCTTGGATTAATTGGTAAACAGCAACCCACTGTTAAACTTCACCACAACAGTCAACTGGCTATATCAGCAGCATGGACAGCAATTGGAATTCATCAATGAATAGAGACCCATTGTTAATCTTGACCAAAATGGTGGGTTTGGGTGTTTTAGCACCAAGGACAGTGCCTTGGAATCATCATGGAAGAGTGACCCACTAACACTCTGCACCACAACGGTGGATTAGCTATTACAGCACCATGAACAGCGTCTTGGATTTTTACCGAAACATTAACCAACTGATACTCTGCACCACAATGGTGGATTGGCTGTTTCAGCACCATGGACAGCGCACTGGATTTTGAATGATACACTGACCAACTGCTACTCTGCATGTCAGTGGTGGATTGGCTATTTCAGCACCATGAACAGCGCCTTATTTTTACTGATAAACAGCGACCCACTGTTAAAGTTCACCACAAGAGTCGATTGGCTGCATCAGCAGCATGGACAGCAAATTGGAATTTATCAATAAATAGAGACCCATTGTTAATCCTCACCAAAAAAGATGGATTGCCTATTTCAGCACCATGGGCAGCGCCTCTTAATCATCATGAAACAGCGAATTACTGATATTCTGCACCACAATGATGGATTGTCAATTTCAGCACAATGGACAGTGCCTTGGAATTTTCATGTAAGACTGATCGGCTGATAATCTGCATTACAACAATGGATGGGCTATTTCAGCACCATGGACAGCGCCTTGGATTTATCTGTAAACAGTGACTTAATATTATTCTTTACCAAAACAGTCAATTGGCTATATCAGCACCATGGACAGCAAATTGGAATTCATCAATGAATCGAGACTGACAATTAATCTTTACCAAAACAGTGGGTTTGGCTATTTCCGCACCATGGACAGCACCTTGGAATCATCATGTAAGAGCGAACTACTGATATTCTGCATCACTGTGGTGGATTGGCTGTTTCTGTACCATGGACAGCGCCATGGATTTTGAATGATACACTGACCAACTGCTACTCTGCACGTCAATGGTGGATTGTCTATTTCAGCACTATGGACAGTGCCTAATTTTTATCGGTAAACAGTGACCCACTGTTCAACTTCACCACAACAGTCAATTGGCTATATCAGCAGCATGGACAGCAAATTGGAATTTATCAATAAGTAGAGACCCATTTTTAATCTTTACCAAAACGGTGGATTGGCTATTTCAGCACCATGGACAGTGCCTTGGAGTCATCATGAAAGAGTGACCCACTAACATTCTACACCACAAAATTGGATTAGGTATTTGAGCACCATGGACAGTGCCTTGGATTTTTACTGATACAGTGGCCAACTGATAGTCTGCACCATAATGGTGTATTGGCTATTTCAGCACCATGGACAGTGCCGATGATTTTTAATGATACTGAGACCAACTGATACTCTGCACCACAATGGTGGGTTGGCCATTTCAGCACCATGGACATCGCCTTGGATTTATCTGTAAATAGTGACTTAGTATTAATCATTACCACAACAGTCAATTGGCTTAGCCTGGCATGCCAGACTGACCTCATATGTTACACACAGAGACAGTCTGGTACCGCGCCATTGGGGCTTCATTTCAAACAGGCTGACGAGAGGCGGGACTATTGAGCGGAGAGAACCAATCCAAGAAACGAGGCCATGACGTAATGACAATGCGACGTACACAACTGTAGTTTGTAGTTGTTTTGTAGTCCAAAACATGGGATCATGGCATGGAGTTTTACGTCCATTTTACCCCCAAATTCCACCGGACGCTTAAGCGCCGCGTCACGCCGGCATCTTGTTCCTGAAGTCAATGCACACCGGGAGCGCAGCGCCGCGCCGTTTAGAAGTGGTGGCCTGAAGCGAATCACCAGCGCCGTGGCACGCGCCTCCGTTCTGGTGATCTGTCGTAACACCGGCGCTTCTGGGACGCGTCGCGGCACTTTGGCGTCCGGTGGAATTTGGGGTGAAAGAAAAGCCTTCAGAGCAGATTCCTGCTGTGGTTTCAGCGCCAAATTCAGTTCGTTCAAAACTTCAAACAGAGCCGTGGTAAAGCCTTGCTGTGTTGCGGCCGCCACCATGATTGTTTTGAAGTGGGGGGGGGGGGGGGGGGGGGGGGGTGTACACTATGACGCATCGCTAACTCTCGCCTCTCATGGGCTGTGATTCGCCCAGCAGAAGTTTGCCGGGCAGAAGTCAAATGCAATTGGTGCGGTACCACACTGTATCTCCGTGTATCCCTGAGCATGGAGAGACAGTCTGGCATGCCAGGCTACAATTGGCTATAACAGAACAATGGACAGTGACTTGGAATTCCTCAATGAATAGAGACCCACTGTTGATCTAAACCAAAACGGTGGATTGGCTATTTCACCACCATGGACAGCGCCTTGGAATAATCATGAGAGAGTGACCTACTGACATTCTGCACCACAACAGTCAATTGGCTATATCAGCACCATGGACAACAAATTGGAATTCATCAATGAATCGAAACTGACAATCTTTACCAAATCTGTGGTTTGACTATTTCAGCCCAGTGGACAGCGCCTTGAAAACATTTTGAAAGAGTGAACTACTGATATTCTGCACCACAATGGTGGATTAGCAATTTCAACAGCATGGGCAGCGCCTTCGATTTTCAATGATACAGAGACCAACTGCTACTCTGCACGTCAATGGTGGGTTGGGTATTTCATCACCACAGGACCTGGGGTCTATTTCACCAAGCAGGTTGAAAAAACTCTGAGTGAAAGCCTGTACTCTGTGTTGATGTACTCTGAAAAGGAAAACGTTGGGTTTTCGGTTACACAACAGCTGATTTGAGTTGGATTACTCAACTTCAAGTAGTTTCATCTGGAGTTTAGCATGTGCACGACAACTATAAAAAGCCAGCATCAATGGAGCGCCGATTCGACGAGTCACCATGGCAACAGAGAAGCGGAGAGCGGCAGCAGTGAAGGAGAGGGAGATGCCATGGCAGAGAATTGCTGCCCGAGTCAATGCCTAAGTTTAAATGTAGTCCTTTATATTATAATATTATTGAATATGAAATATTACAGGGAAACTGTTTGAATGGTCACCAATTAAGGGATTTCATTTAGTTGTAATCCCGCGGGGAAGAAGCGCACATGGCAGCTGCTAAAAATGAAATATAAAAACATTGCTCAAAAGACCTCGGCATAATCTCATTGAGGTACATTATTTTAAGCATGTTTAACATTGTAAAGTAGCATAAATACTAAGTGGCTGATGGACTGTGCAGTTGTTTTAATGTCACAAATCTATATCATGTTATGTTAAATAATTAACCCGTTTTAATCTAATATTATTATCTATTATTTGAGTACAATATTTTAAAAAATTTTTATTGATACAAATATTTATTTTGTCTTTCATGTCCTTTTCTTCTTTTGGCCCAGATTGTGAAGGTTCTATCTGCCTGGTGGAGCCCCTTCATGCTACAACCAACCTTGAAAACGTCAGTAGGAAATACTCAAAATATTTTTGCCAAATGTTAATTTGAAAAAATATACGTAAATATACTGAAAGATGTCATTTATCTAGGATGAGGAGGATGAAACCGTGTCTGCTGCCCTCACAGAGGATCAAGAAAGTCATATCGAGGTATGTTACTGATTGTTCTCTTCCCATTAAAATTCTGAATACTCCTGAGCTTGACATTTTGCCGACACTGAAATATTCAAATTGTCATCCTTTTTAACAGATAATGGCTGGTCAGCAGCAGGAAGGTCCCTCAACTTTCACATCACAGATCAACACTGTGAGATGGATGTTCAGTAAACACCAGAGGTACATTTCATTCAATTCATGTGCAGCTGTATGATTTAATGTCCTCTATGTATTCCCAGTTACCAGTCAAAGAAATTTACAAAAATCCACTTACTTAACAAGATAGAGAAATCCCTTAAAGAACAGCAGTATCTGGACCTCCAGATGAAGAAGACTAAATTGGAAATTGAGATACTGGAGCACAAGTTACAGGTGGGTTCATGGTCACAGGTGAATTATGTTGACTATTGGAACATGAACTAAACCCTTTATTTTTTTTTTGTACGAAATAAAGAAGACAAAATGAAATGTGTGTCATGTCTTTTATTTGCTGTGGTGGTAATGATGGTGGTGATTTAAACTCCTAAGTGCTCTGCATCTCCAATGTTATATAAAAAACTCTCATTTGCGAAGAACAGCAGCGCAACACACAATATCTGCTGCGATGTGAGTGCGCGACGACGTTTGGTTATGTTGCAAACGTATGGACGGAAAAGATTGTGAATGTAGCAGATTGAGACGTGAAGCAGTACTGTCCAGAAATGCCAAAACATCTATGCGCGGTCTGTAAATAATCTCCCGTCGAATATTCAAATCACGCTGCAGTAATGCCGCTCCTTCGTCTACAGGATTGCTGATGAAAGGACATGAAATTTTGACAGTTACACAAAAACTCGCCAGCTGACTGAATGAATGAGGAAATGGAACAGCGTGTGTGGCTGAAAGGGAGCGGAGCCAGAGAGAAACTTCAGGGTTGACTGAGTAAAACCTGCTTCCGACCAGGTTAGAGTCACGGAGTGTGTTACAGCGGTAACTGACCGACAGTTTAAGTTACCTCTCCTAGTGGAACAGGCTGGAGTTACTCCTCTGTCTCTGGTTTGAGTTATCTCCCTTTGCGTAATGGAAATCTCAGAGTTTCCCTCATTTCCGGGCTATTCAACACGGAGTTTTCTGAAAACCTGCTTGGTGAAAGACCCAGCTTCAGTTAGGCAGACTAGCAAAGTCTGGACTCAAAACCTTTTTATTTGATGAAGGTTATAGTGAGGTCTGGTTCAGGCCAACCTGGACCATTTTCTAGTTTAACTGGCATAGGTTGAAATTGAATTGAATTTGACCAATTTTGATGTGTTGTTTTTTGGTTTGTGTTTTTGTTTTACTTTGGCTCTGTCTGCAATGATGTGGCCTCACTATCACACTTACTGAAGTCATCCAGTTTCCCCTTCAGCTCATCTCTCTCGTCTGTCAGGTTTTTGGTCCTGGCTTCATAGTCTGAAACAGAGTTTGTGTAATTTTGTTGCATCAGCCTGTAAATAATGCATTAAAATGGCAAGTTACATTGTGTCAGAGTTCAGTCACATGATCAATCAGCCTGTTGAATTATTTCTGTATGCACACTGACATACTAATTATTCAGTATGTGATTGAGTTGAAGAAATCCTGAAGTTATTGGTGAATTATTATAATCACAAAACTCAGAAACCATTTCAACAGACTGTCTGGAGATTACACATTGCACAGTCTCATATCAGATTACTGTGATATTGGTGTATTCTAAAGGTGCAGTTTTGAGTTCATATGAATTTTGGCAGAAACATGTTCAAATCAAGAGGTTTGTCCAAAGTGTTCAGAATAATGTGCATAGTCTGAAAAAAGTTTATTCCTGAAAACAGAAGGGGTGACAATGTCTGCTTTACTGTCAGAAGTTATAAACAAATAAACTAAACAGACTCACTGAGAGGAGGTCTCAAGGAAATGTTGAGAATAACCTGAAGGATGCAGAGGAGACCAAAAGACACAGCAACACACCCGAACCACTTCAGACCTACACACCACTTCAGACCTACACACACACACACACACACCACACACACACACACACCCACACACACACACACACACACACACACACACACACACACACATACACACACACACGGTTCAGATCAAGATCTAAAACAAACACATATTGCACCACATACTGAAAATGCAAAACATGGATATTTTTTGAATCAAGGATTTATTTCAGTGTTGGTGGTCTAAAGCAGATATCAAAGTTACGTTAAATTTCAAATGATTTCACATTTTCAATCGGTGAATAAGACATGAGCACATTGTGCAAAATTACAGCCAAGAAATGTAAAAATAAAAGCATCAAGTTTTTGAACAGCAGGAAAAAAATTCATAACTTATGTCTTGAAAGAAACACTCAAACACTCAGCACATTATTTAAACACTACAATACTCTTCAATGTCTTCAATAAAGTCTGGGGCTCCATTTGTGTCAAAAAAAAAGGTACATGTGATATGTATCGATGTGGTTGATCTATGTTGTTGCTTTGTGTACTTGGCTGATGTCTTGTGTTGTTGCTTTATGTTTATGTATATGTATATGTATATGTATATGTATATGTTGCATATGTGTTTGCTGCATATGTGAATATTGTAAATGTGTTTGCTGCATATGTTGCGCTCATATGTGTTGTGGTCTTTACTTACTGATTTTGCCCTCTGCTGGTGGCTTATGAAGTTGTCTGCACATGTGTTTGTCTTCTGTGATTGGCTCATGTCGTTGCTCTCTGCTGTTGGTCTTTGTCGTTGGATCATGTCGTTGGTCTGCCTGATCGCTGCTCTCGTCATCAATCACTGTTTAAATGAACCATGCGTGGTCCAATTTTGTGCAGACAACTTCACCACCAGCAGAGGGCAAAATCAGTGAGTAAAGACCACAACACATATGAGCGCAACATATACAACAAACACATTTACAATATTCACATATGCAGCAAATACATGTGCAACGTCCACATATGCAGCCAACACACATGCACCATAAACATATACATAAAGCAACAACACTTGGCAAAAACATTAAACCCATAGACATCAGCCAAATACACATAGCAACAGCATAGACCAACAACATCGACACATATCACATTGCTTTTTTTGACAAAAATGGAACCCCATAATAAAGAGACTTTAATGTTGATTTCATGTTGGTCTCTCACCTGGTGCTGCAGATGTGTCTCTGTTGCCTTTATTGGAGATTTTTTCTATCAAGACTTCAGGTTCAGTTTCAAGGACATCCATCTCCATGTTATTGAGGCTGAGAGTGAGGAGGCTGCTGCTGAGGGTTTTCTGCATATGGAGCCATTCATCTTTTATTCCACTTAAAACATTTTTACTTCCTCATTGTAGCAGGATGACCTCTGCACCATTTCTCTGCTGGCTCTACCACATGGCTGATGGTGTGGTTGCGGGGGCGGTGCCTTGAGGGGGCAAGGTGCATTTTACCTGCTGGCTCACACCTGCCCTACTTTTCCTGATTTCACACTGCTGCAGTGGTGCTGCTTGGGTAGTATCCTGCTGCAGTATTGTTTCTGCATGGTAATGAAATCATCTGTTATTTTATGAGTTAAAGTTTTGCATAAATCACCCTATCACAGCGCCTCCTCTGTCCACATGATGCGGTCACGTGACAGGCTGAACCAATCACATTTACACCAGGTTTCACACACTCAATATGGAGACATCCTGCTCAAATCAACTCGGGATTTCAGAACGCTGTGGTTGACTTCATGTAAGTTTTGTCCATTTGTAGAAACAGTCTATGCTTCAGTAACTGACTCACCTTGTCCACTGGAAGTGTGCCTCTCTTTGACAAAGCTAAACAAATAGAGCGATCATTTCCAGCCCACACGTCCTTCGATTAAATATTCCAACATTTAACATTACAGGAGAAAATTGACTGTGTGGTCTGGATAAAGCATCTAGGTCATGAAGTTATTTTGAGAAGTCATGGTCAAATTAAAACACAAACAAATCAAGAATCAACAGAAGAAAGTTTGTTTGCAGTTCCAAGCATATTTAGGGTGTTTTTTCTAATTTGTTGTCTCTCCCACAAAGCATTTTTTTACCTCCTACAGCAGGTAGGCAATTAAGTCATTTACCAAATTCTAGTGACTTTTAGGTCAGTCAATAGTAGCTTTCCATCCCAAGGAGTTGGCAAAGCTGCGCTTGATTTATAGGGTAGCCAGATCACCATCTGTGGCTAAAAACCACTTTTGGCAACCAAAAATCAGAAAAAATCATGGTGGTTCGGCCTCCAAATATTTCGATCTTCATGGGCAGGACTCCATATTAAAGAAGCCTTATCTGCCGAAGCCAGGTTTATAAATAACCTGCAATAACCTACTTGCAACCGTGTCATCGTCTGTTAAAGACAAGACAGAACAGTTTATAGACTGATAAAGTTTAGTTTTTAACCAGCAAAAGTAAATTAGTACAGGGGATGACACAATAATTTACTTTCAGTTGACTTCCGTTGTATCAAATGTAGAATTTCACGTACTTGTTCTCATCTGTAACAATGAGTTATTAGGAAAAACATTCTAAGAAGGAAGTGAAACTATCTGTGGACAAAAGGTCAAAACATATTCATAACTTTGATACAAAATATGTTTTGTAATCTTCATTTATGTTCTCTCATGTTTGAGCTGCAGACAGTGTTTAATTAACATGATGTGACAACACGAGCAGTGATGCGAAAAACCTGGGACAACGCGACCTGAGGACCCCAGGATCTCAAATTACAAAAAAAAAAACAAAAGACAAAAAAGAAACAAGGACCCGCAAGTTCGAATAATTCACTGGAACAAAAGATGTGATTTCAAATTAAAACAAACTTTATTAAACCATAAAAGTTAAAATTAGCAGACTAGCTCAAGAATAAATGGGGTTTGAGGCCTGCCTGCCAGACAAAACTAAACTGGACAGGGCTGGGGCTTACCACGGCAGTGGTAACAGAAGGGGCACAGGGCGTAAGAGCCAGGTTCTAAAACACAAAGCAGTTTTTATTAAAAGTACAAAATGTATTTATTTTTACCTTAACTGATGTTAATCCAACTGCACTACAGGTTTATTGCTGCTATTGGCCATGACAAATAAAATCATAAAAAAAGGGGGGAGGTTAGGGTTTTTGTTCTTAAACCACAGCTGGTAAGTTATAGAGCCATTTTCTTCTCACAGATCCAGAGACTGGAATAACTACATTCTTCATCATTCCAGCCGTGGTCGTCGCTGCAGCTGCGTATTTCTCCACAATCTTCATTTCCACTTTTATGATTATTCGGCTCCCCGGAGCACCAGAAACTGGAGAAAGAAGAACAAACAAAAACAATGAACAAGATGAATAAAAACTGAATGAGAAAGAAAAAGACAGCACAGACCAAAACTTGTTCTCTGTATTAATTTCTAACGTGGTCACATTTTATTTTGCATGAGAACCTTTGAGCCAGGCGAGTCCCATCTACCCATTCCCAAATCCCATCTCTCTTGGACAGCCCAATCCACATCAGGTTTTGCACCAATCCTTTAATGAATTCCTAGGAATTCAATAGAGACAAATAAGAGTGTTATCAATCAACTCTGAGATGTCAGTATATCAACTGCATTTCACTCTGTTATAAATACTATTTTAAAGACTACTTCTATGAGTAGTATTTGTACACACCTGCTCTTCTCTGCTGTTGATAATCACCAGATCTGCTCCTCTTTTCAAACAGTCATTCCTACTGTCGTGCCAGGTTTTCTTGATTTGAGAAATATAGTAGAAACTATGGCTGAAATACAGCCATCCATTATGGGACCTGTGAGCTTCGATGAAACAAATTGAGTAAAGTTTCATACAAAACTGAATACAACCCTTTTCAATATCATGGACATGTTAAAATACACAAAGCATTAGATGTTTGAGTACAGCATATTGAAAATCAAGGTAATAAAGTAACAGTAAACATCTACAAAACTCACATGATGAGAATAAAATACAATTCAATGACAATATATTTTACAGCTATCCCTGAAAATTAAAAAAAAAAAAAAATGAAAAGATACAGAAATCAAGTGAAATTCAAAATGAGATTTGAGTGAGTTAGGCTGAGGGTGGTTGTTTTTTGTTTTATTTGTGTTTTTTGCTCTCTTAGGGGTAGAAGCATTGACATATTTTAGTATGTATGTAGAGATATTGCCTTGCAAAAGACAGCAGTGTAAAGACTGACTGACCGACTGACCAATCAAATAAATGAATGAATTACTGAATTAATGCGCAAATACATGAATAGATAGATGAAGCTAAAGAAGTGAGAAGTTTTTTTGCAAAACAGTCGAATTGAGAGGGTGCAGGAGACCAACAGGGAACTTCATTGGGCAGCTATTTAAAATATAGGGCCGAATGCAATGCTCTACATAAGATTGTGTCCGAACTTTTTTTTTTTTTTTAAAGCTCGTTGAAATATTGTATTCTTGAACAGCAGGGGCATCACTCGGTTTTAAGTTCAGGGGGGGCTTTGCCCCCAGTAGAGGCACAGGATGTGAGCCATTGTAGCACAGGAGCACAAAACTCCACAAGCAGCTAACAAAGACTGAGAAATTTTTATTATTTCAGTTTGTTTTTTTTATATAGTACAATGAAAAATAAGTTTTGCAGAGTAACAGTGTGTTTACAGCTGCAGTTTTTATCCCCAGTAGTTGGCGAGCCAGATCTTGGAGCAAATGAAGCTATGAAGCCATCAAGCTAAAGCAGCTCCTGATTACCAAGAACCAGAGTTCAGAG